>NC_028453.1:2412862-2521015 GCF_000263155.2 Setaria italica | reverse complement strand
CATATTTGATAACTATATATCTTTCATTTTAGTTGTAGTAGTTTTTGACATATTAACTTTATCTATTTCCTATAATTTTATAGATAATGTATTGTATAGAACTTATTTGGTGGAACCATGATGAACCAAGCCAAGTTGGAGATGACCGAAAACAGGATCAGACGCTCAATATGTTGTCTAAAATTTAGATCAATTATTTAATATATGTTAATGACTTTAAATGAAAAAACTAAAAACTACAAAGTTGTAGATCTCGTCGAGAGATACAATTTTCATATAAAAAGCATCTTCATCCGAATTCGTATGAAAAAGTTATGATTTTTTAAAATCAGGTCTTGTCACGCCACTCCGGGTGTCGTGGCAAGAGTGTGTTGTCATGCCGGCAGGAGTGGCGTGACAAGCTTTCCACATGGATTATGCGCTGGCAGATCCCTTCCGCGCTCTCCGACGTGGCACACCTTGTTACGCCATTGTATGTGACGTGACAGAGTGTTTTTATCGCGCCACGCGGACTGGCGCGACCAAAAGGGTCAGATCTGCAAATATTTGTTTGGGTGAGTTATTTTTAAAATATTAGTTAAAAAAGGGTTAAAAATAAAAAAAATATTCGCGAGTCAGGCAACAGCACAGGGATCGGAGCAGGACGAAAGGAAGGAAGGAAAGGACTGTTCAGAAGACGAAGGATGAAAGGGAGAGAGAGTCAGCCGTGTTAGCACCGACGGAGCGCCGATTCCCATCACGAAATCACGCGGAAGGACAGGTTCTCATCCCCACGCGTCATCGCAAAGTTGTAAGGGGGATCGAAGGCAGGGACGCGTGCGCTCGTGCGGTCGGTCGTTGTTGTCGCCAGCCCGCACCCCGCAGCGAGTATGGGTGTTTGGTTTATTAGTCTAGACTAAAATTCATGTTACATCGAATGTTCGGACGGTAATTAGAAGGATTAAATATGTGCTAATTATAAAACTAATTACACAGATGGAGGCTAATTCACGAGACGAATCTATTAAGCCTAATTAATCCATCATTAGCATATATTTACTGTAGCACCATATTGTCAAATCATGGACTAATTAGGCTTAATAGATTCGTCTCGCAAATTAGTCTCCATCTGTGTAATTGGTTTTATAATTAGACTATGTTTAATACTCCTAATTAGTATCTAAACATTCGATGTGATAGGAATTTTAGGAGGTTCTAAGGAACCAAACGCTCCCTAAAATATGATTCGAGTTAGTTGTGTTACTGGATCCCTAATCTATTAGGACAACAGCGATGCATGGCACTGTACTTGTCTAACATGGGTCCCACAATAATTTGGTATTATATGTTGTATTAGCTTCAATGTATACCATCGGGTTGAATCTATGAATATGGGACCCATGCATCTCAATCCCTCTCTTGATCCTATGCGTTGGAGCTGGTTCCACGTTGAATCAGCTTCACAGTGTATAGGACCTGGTTCATAAAAAATATAGGACCGGCTAAGGACCACGTATTGGAGAGATCCTTAGGAAACCTACTCCTACTCTAGAGATAGAGTACTACTTCTATATGAGTTATGTTCCACCTCTATACATATGTAAGCTCTATGTAGACCGCAAGACATATTAGTTTAGTCATGTATAGTCCCTGCTTATAAATTTCCTTGAGTGTCTTCCGTGATTTTTTTTCCCGCGAAGATTTTTCCAGTTAAATTCGTGCCTCATCTTCTCCATTCTGTGTGCTAACAGACCCGGCCGGCGCCGCCGAACGCGGCATCTCCTGGGACAACGACGACCTTTGTCTTTCTTTTTTTTTCTACTAGAATAGAGCTGCGTACCATTCAACGACGACCTTTGTCGATAACCAATCATGCTGACTTGCCACGTATACACCAAAATGGATGGGTGCCCTAGGTGTTCGATCTGTTCGCTTCAGCTTATTCAGCCGGCTTATCAGTCACCAAACAACTAAATAGTATTTTCCTCTCACAATAAATCAGCCGTTTCAGCTTTTCAGCCAGCTTATAAGACCAGGGTATGTTAACCCGCCGGGTCCGACCCGTTAAGAATTTCTATAAATCCACATTCTATCCGCTGAGCTGCATCCGCAGGTTGCTGGTTGTTGTTCTTCCTTCTTCCTCTGCCCCTGATCGTCTGTGCTGTTCTTCCTTCTTTCTCTGCCCCTGGACGTCTGTGCTGTTCATATTTCTCTGCGACTATACCATACCGCAGGGAGCTTCCTTCAATCCACCCACACCTTTCTACCTCAACAACTAACATCGATTCCCGCCGCACCACGCCACAAGTTTCAGGATGGTCCTCTCCGAGATCACCATGTTTGTGCTCTGCCTTGCCGTCGCCGGCCTCCACGTTCTAAACCCGCTTCTTGAATCCCTGCAGCGCGCGGTCTCCCCGCACAGCCCCGTCCTCGTCTGCATCGCCGGCCTCTTCATGCCACTTGCCCTCGCCACCGCATACAACATGGGCGTCATCCTTGTTTACCTACAAGTCGCCCCGGCGCCGGCGGCGCTCATGTCGCCGGCGGCCGTGAGGCGGTTCGCCGCCCTGGCCCGCGCCATTGCATCTGCCATTCTGCCCTGCTTCTCCTCATCGTCGTCCTGGCTCTCGGCGCCGGGGATCGTCGTCCTGGCTCTCGGCGCCGGGGCGTTGGGCGGGCCGGACGCGCTCCGGCTCCTGATCACACTCGCCGGGCGCAACCCCGTCGTCGACATCGGCATCTGCGTCTTCGTCATCGGCATGTTCGCCGCCCAGCTTCTCGGCATCCTGCTGCTGGCGCGATACGTCCGCAAGCCGTCGCCGCCCGCAGGAGGAGCCGGCGCGGGGCGTGGCGCACCGGGCGCCGCGCCGGCCGCGGATCCCCTCGCCTGCATCACCCTGCTGCTGTCCCTCGCCGCGGCGTCCCTCGTCACCGCGAGCCTCGTCGTCGGCCCCGGCGGCCCGGGCTCGGTCCGCCCACTCGTCGACCTCGCCGCCAAGTACTGCTACCCCATCGCCATCGCCGCCGGTGCCGCCCTCCTCTACGCCACGCCTCTGCTCCGCGTCTTCCGGGAGCCGCGGAATGCTCGCGGCCGCGCCGCTCCTGCGGAACGCGCCGCGACGACGCGCCACGCGGCGCGCTGCATCGGCCTGCCCCTGGTCGTCGCCGCCGTCTGCGTCCTCCTCGTCGCCATCCGTTTCGGTGCGGACGGTGACCTCGACGCGCTCCGCATCTGTCCCGGCCACACCAACACGCCCGTCGCCGTCGCGGTCGGCGCCACGCTTCTAGTTCTCGTCCGCTTCTACCGCAGGGCGCGTAATGCGGCCCCTGCCGTCGGCGGCGACGCTGCCCCTGCGCCCTCAGCACGCTGACGTCCGTGGTCGTCGCCGTCTTCACCCTCGCCTGCCTCCTCGTCGACGTCGTCATCCCGAATATACCCCGCCCGGGCGCGAGGCGGATGGGGTCATGGGGAGACTCGCCGTGCATGCGCCGACGCGGATCTGGTTGGTATCATATACTACTAGCTGTTCTACTTTTAGTATTCCAGAATCCAGAGCTCGTGTAAAATTGTACCGTGAGCCGAGTACTGTACTAGTTGTACATACTTTTACAGCAAGAATCTGGAATCTCGATGGGGAAGTTATTCTGATGTTTGGATCCAATCCAACTAGCAAGGTGGCCTGTGCAAATTGCACGGGTAGCTAGTGTTTTTTCAATCTTCTATTTTTTATACATTAAAAAATTGGATGCAAATAGTTTTGTTTGGTGATGTCAATATAATTGTCGTCTTAATTGCCAAATCAATGTATCATCTATGGTCCTTCTCTCAAAAGTTATATTATGTGGTGTAAGTATAGAAACATATTTTTATATATTTATAGAAAGAATACTATATATATTTAATGTGAATATAATTTTTTTTAAAAAAATTGACTGGCAACTTATATTTTTGCTTGAGAGTTTTAGATGCATGATAAATTATCCTTAGATTTTTAGAAGAAGATCTAGGTGAGTGGTTCAATGTATATCAGCAGAAGTAATAGTATTCTTTATTTCTCAATCTCAGGTTGCTATAGCCCTATGCATGCTTCTATATATATTATCTTATGGTTATTGCACATTTTTCCAGCACGAACCGTGCATGGGTCAACAAAATCATTGTTGCAGTTGGCAAGGCATAACCTTCTTAGTTATGCTCGTTCCCTCTATCCTACTTCTTCCCCTCTCTCCTATTTCTGTTCCCAAGGAGAAAAGTCCGATTTTATAGTGTTCTGAGTTGGATAGCAAATCAATGCGTAGTTTTGGTGGGGAAATAAGAAACAACGGCGGTGCTTATAATTGATCAACAACAAGAAAAGTCAACTAGGTTCTATGCATTAAAAAAAAAGCTAAAACGATTGAAAGCTAAAACGACATGTAATTTGGAACGGAAGGAGTACAAAGTAAGATGATGCAATTTATGTTCCGAGTTGCCTGCACCTGTTCCGGCCATCCACACCCCTCTGAGCCCTCTGAGCCTTGCTCCAACCATTGATCCATTGCAAACTAGATACAGTCCCGCATGAACTGGAAACAACCTTTGCTAGCTCCAGTCACTGAATCCAGGGCACCTGCAACTTATGCCAATGACCTGAACTGAGAAAGCAGAGAAGTTGATCGACGAAGCAAAATGAGCTAGACCGAGCTATGTGTATGTTTGTGTGGCATGAACATACCACACTGGAGGGATTCCTCAAGCTTTTCAGCCGGGCTGGGAGGCAAGGCACAATGGGGCCTCAATGCGTCGTGGCGTGTGAACTCAGAGGTTCCGAGAGCGACATGGCGCAGTCTGGTGGGATAGGGACAGGGCGACGACGGGCAGCTCCGGATCGGAGAAAAACGATGCTCTTGAAGGCTCGCAGAAGTTTCTATGCTTAGCGACTAAGGTTCAACATTCAAAGGGGAAATTTCAGGGAAGCTTCTTTGTGGGCCATGATAATTTGCTTGGAAGTTTCTGCCCGGGCGGAGGAATCGTCGGCAACCTTGGTCGGCAGGAGCACCGAAAGTCTCGCGGAAGCAGTTGCCGGAGGATTTGGGCCGGTGCCGCGGTGCCAGCGTAAGATGGCTACGTGAGGGGAACTGAGAGGTGAGAGCTGAAGCTGTTCTTGACTTCTTGCGCTGCAAGGATATGTAAGTGCTCAAGACCTCCGGAGTCCTACAGTGCTCATGTTCCATTGAGACTCGCTAGAATTCGAGGGCCCGTACAATGGCCTGCAACTGCAAGGTTCGGTGTGTTGGCTTCTGCTGGCTGCACAAGCAGCTGCATAAAGGCCAAAGGCCCACAGCCCAGTCTCAAACGCCTCTCAAACGCCTCACTTGGCTGCTGCAGCTGCAGCTGCATCAGCAATCTCAACCGAACAGCTTTTCAGTTGCTGTTGTTTGAAGGTGTGGTAGACGTGTTGCCATCCCAACTTAGTTAGGCACTTGTTGCTCCAATTCAGTTGGTTTTTCTCAGCAATGCAGAGGTTGAGGAACGTTTTTGTTGTCTCCTCATCCCAATTGGCATGGATGTTAGCCATCTGAGCCCAGTTGTACAATGCATAGTTTGAGTAGGTAGGAGCTGCAATTTTATTTAACAAAGAAGAAAACGCAAGAGACATAAAAGTAGACAAACTCAGTACATAATGAACATGTCACTTGCCTTAGCAGTTGTCTTGGCGCGTTTGTAACGGAGATTGTATGGACAGGCTAGTGGGGGAGAGCATGAAGAAGTGGATGACAATGCTAGTGTGGAGAAGAGTGCACTTGAAGTAGGCTCGCTGCAAAGGACTGCATATGTGCAAAAGAAAATATTGTCAGATCAGTGCTTCAAATTTCCACTCAACATTGTACCAGAATTTAGTTACTAATCCAATAAAAATTCAGAGAAGTTTATGTCAAAATTTACTGTGAAGCACAAAAAGAAAGACCACAAGCTATTTACTATGAGAATTTAGTATACGTCAAAATTAGTTACTAATCTAATAACATTCAAAGAAGTATATGTCAAAATTAGCAGCAAGCAAAACCACGAGGCAACCTAGTGGTGAAGCACCAGTGCAGCAACAACAATGTAAAACATGTGTCTTGTATATTTTAGAAAGAAGCTACTACACATTTCAATTCACCAAACCAGTAGCACATCAAGCTGCTTGAGTACCAAAATTTAGTTACTAATCCAATAAAACTTGCGTAAAGTTCGGGATGTTCTACTTACATCAAACAAAGACCTCAACAGGGAAGAGAAATTAAAACATTTGATCTTTTGTTATGAGAAAACACATGAGCTACTCCTTCTGTATGGAAATATCTGAAATTTAGAAACTGTGTTGTCAAAATGCTGGATGAAAAATTAGCAGCAAGCAAAAGCATGAGGTAACACAGTGGTGAAGCACCAGTGCAACAACAACATTGTAGAATCATGCTGACTTGTATATTTCAGAAAAAAATACTACACATTTCAATTCACCAAACCAGTAGCATTTGAAGCTACTAGAGTACCAGAATTTAGTTACTAATCCAATAAAACTTCCGCAGAGTATCAGAATTTAGTTACTAATCCAATAAAACTTCAAAGAAGTATATGTCAGCATTTACTATGAAAAAATATTTATTTGTACCAAGAATAGAGCATTTACTATGAATATAGTATAGTATATTAGCAAAATTTTTGGTTATCCAGGCAATTTCAACCAAAAGATGTTGAAACGGATTAAAACTAGGATAGAGTAGAATGGCGCAGATGAAACTAGGCCAAGCTAACAAAATTTAAAGAAGGTAAAAGGCAGAAATACAAAAGGTCAGCACCCTAATACTAGAACCAACCCTACAGATGCTACAAAGGTTCAGAGATATCCCACACTCAATCATAAAATCGAAGTACTTACCCCAAACCACCACCACCACTATCGCTACAAAAATATCCGCTTGAGCAAGAAGTCTATAGCGGTAAAACTGCTACAAAAAATGAGGATTGCCTAGATCTGAATGGGGGCTTCCTCGGGCTATGGCGGCGGCAGGGCCAGAATATGGCGGATGGGAGATCTGAGTGAGGACCTCTTGCTCGAGTTGGTAGGCGGGGGGTGCCGCGGTGAAGATAGCGGCCGCCGCGAGCTCGGATCCCGACTGGCATGCTGGGCGGCGACCTGGATCCCTAGCGACCAGCTTGACCCTGGGTGCCTCGGCACTGCGGGTAGACGACGGAGGACGCGGTGGGGGCGAATGATCCGGCGCCGGCAACGAAAAGCCCAACCCATGCTAGATCTGCTATCCTGGAGGTCGCTTCACCTACGGAGGTAGGATGACGCTGGGGACGGAGAAGGAGGGACCGATGGAGGCGGAGAGCGGGCGAGAGGGAAAGCGAGGTGGATAAGGTTTGTATTGTTGCGGATAGAATGAGAGAGGGAGAGAAAAGGAGGTGCGAAGCCGTCAGTAGGCAGCCGAACAGCTGCAGTTCGGCAGCCGAATGTCTGGACTCATCAGCGCAGTTGGAAAAAGCCCAGCCGGCTTTTCCAGCGCAGCCGAAACGGGCTGCTTGGATCTACAGCGTAGCAGGCTGAAATTAAGGTCACAAATCAGCTCCATCAACGGTTTTTATCTAACTTCACCGCCCATGGTTAAAGCCTGAAGAGATTCAACCGACCAACCACAAGACAACTACGGATGGATTATCTAGAACTTGTTGAAAATATAGGGCATGCGTTTCCTACCCAGGAAAGCCGGCAATGTAATCACCACTTCACCAGCAGCCTGCACGTTGCTCACCATCTTCCTCAGCTTCTCTATCGACCGTTGGTAGCAACACTTTCGATACTACTCTTTTTTTTAAAAGATAATAACGGATACTACTGGTTATACTTTTCCCAACTACTCCCTGCAACGGTCTCATGTGACTTCATCGCCGACCACACGACAACGGGTAATCCGGCTCCGCCGCTAGAGCGTCTGGGCCGGCGGCCCGGTCGGTGCGCAGTGCGTTTTATTTCCGTCTTTCTGTCTTTCTAGGGGTTCGGATTTTCATCTCATCCATCCTCCATGGATGGTCTTGACGGAATTGCTTACTTGTCATGTCGTTAGCCGGCGTGATTTGCGCGCCGAATTTTCTTACCACGCGAATAGTTCAACGACGACTTCCATGTGACACCAGCTTCTCCTGGTGATACGGTCGTGCAGAATCTGCGCCAGTGGATGGCTCCAGTTGAACGAGTCGCGGATTCGGGGCAAGTGGCCGGCCGTGCACGCACGACGGCGACCGTCGACGTCGATGCTGATCTTTGGCAGCGCAGAATGTCGTCCTCTATTCACACGGTCGATGCTGATCTTTGGCAGCGCAGAAGGCGAGTCAAATCCGCGACTCGTTCAACTGTAGCCATCCAGTGATCAATTCACCACGTACCCAGCTACTCCTGGTGATACGCGCAGCAGTGCGGGAGTGTCAGGGACACTTCCGTCCCGTCACGCACAAGTCTTTTCCCAACAACAATGTGGGGGAATGAGTGTTTGATACCAGTAAAAGTTTAGCACCTATCGTATCGGGTGTTTAGATACTAATTAAAAGTATTAAATATATGTTAATTATAAAACTAATTGCATAGATGGAGTTGAATTCGCGAGACGAATCTATTAAGTCTAATTAGTTTATGATTTGACAATGTGGTACTACAGTAACCATTTGCTAATGATAGATTAATTAGATTTAATAGATTCGTCTCGCGAATTAGCTCAAAAATACTGCAATTAGTTTTATAATTTAGCAGCCAACGGCGATGCGCCGCGCCCGGCGCGCCGTTGACCATATATGGTCTACGGAGGAGGTAGAGGACTTCGCCTCGTCCTGGAGTAGGTCGCAGCGGACCGCGGCGCCGCCATGCTCCCTCCGTGTCCCAAAAACCGGCAACTCCCCACGGGCCATGGCCATGGCCTGTGAAGTCACGGCTGACGGTCACGCCACGTCGGCGCTGACGTCATAATCCGCTGGGTGCCTTAATATCCCCGCACCAGATCGACTGACACCGTGGCGACCTTTGTCTCTGCGTGCTTGTTCCGGAAACATCCTCACAACTCTCTAGAATTCCAGGACTTTACTTCCAATGAAATGATTGATGCTCGGACCTTCGAGGTTTTCGCTCAAGCTATATCTTGGAGGTGACGTACACACTGCGTGCCATTTGTTCTTTGTTTGTAAAAATGTTATCATGTATGTACTTGCTCTTTGTTAAATTGAGTCTGGCTTTTGGTAAAAGTAACTTATTTTCAGCCAATCAGGCATCGAAACTTAAGCTGTTCATTTTTCATTGGTATAAAAGTTTGCATCTACGAATAAAAAGGCTGGAGAAGGAGAAAGGCAAGGAGAAAAGTCCGATTTTATAGTGTTCTGAGTTGGATAGCAAATCAATGCGTAGTTTTGGTGGGGAAATAAGAAACAACGGCGGTGCTTATAATTGATCGACAATAAGAAAAGTCAACTAGGTTCTATGCATTAAAAAAAAGCTAAAACGATTGAAAGCTAAAACGACATGTAATTTGGAACGGAAGGAGTACAAAGTAAGATGATGCAATTTATGTTCCGAGTTGCCCGCACCTGTTCCGGCCATCCACACCCCTCTGAGCCCTCTGAGCCTTGCTCCAACCATTGATCCATTGCAAACTAGATACAGTCCCGCATGAACTGGAAACAACCTTTGCTAGCTCCAGTCACTGAATCCAGGGCACCTGCAACTTATGCCAATGACCTGAACTGAGAAAGCAGAGAAGTTGATCGACGAAGCAAAATGAGCTAGACCGAGCTATGTGTATGTTTGTGTGGCATGAACATACCACACTGGAGGGATTCCTCAAGCTTTTCAGCCGGGCTGGGAGGCAAGGCACAATGGGGCCTCAATGCGTCGTGGCGTGTGAGCTCGGAGGTTCCAAGAGCGACATGGCGCAGTCTGGTGGGATAGGGACAGGGCGACGACGGGCAGCTCCGGATCTGAGAAAAACGATGCTCTTGAAGGCTCGCAGAAGTTTCTTTGCTTAGCGACTAAGCCCTTGTTTACTTTCCTCCAAACTCCCAACTTTGACACTATGCAAAAAGAAGATTCCCCATCACATCAAACTTGCGGTACATGCATGGAGTACTAAATGTAGACGAAATCAAAAACTAATTGCACAGTTTTGTTGTACTTTGCGAGACGAATCTTTTGAGCCTAATTAGTCAATATTTGGACAATAATTCATAAATACAAACGAAACGCTACAGTGTCGCATTTATGGCAAAATGCCAATTTTGCAACTCCCAACTTGAGAAGTAAACAAGGCCTAAGGTTCAACATTCAAAGGGGAAATTTCAGGGAAGCTTCTTTGTGGGCCATGATTTGCTTGGAAGTTTCTGGCCGGGCGGAGGAATCGTCGGCAACCTTGGTCGGCAGGAGCACCGAAAGTCTCGCGGAAGCAGTTGCCGGAGGATTTGGGCCGGTGCCGCGGTGCCAGCGCAAGATGGCGACGTGAGGGGAACTGAGAGGTGAGAGCTGAAGCTGTTCTTGACTTCCTGCGGTGCAAGGATATGTAAGTGCTCAAGACCTCCGAGTCCTACAGTGCTCATGTTCCATTGAGACTCGCTAGAATTCGAGGGCCCATACAATGGCCTGCAACTGCAAGGTTCGGTGTGTTGGCTTCTGCTGGCTGCACAAGCAGCTGCATAAAGGCCAAAGGCCCACAGCTCAGTCTCAAACACCTCACTTGGCTGCTGCAGTTGCAGCCGCAGCGCTGTATCAGCAATCTCAACCGAACAGCTTTTCAGTTGCTGGGATAGGCAAAGGTCAAAGTTTTGCACTAGCAGTGCCAGGCATGATTATGGGGGTGTTTGGATACCCTTGCTAAAGTTTAGCACCTGTCATATTGGATGTTTAGTGCTATTTAGGAGTATTAAATATAGGCTAATTACAAAACTAATTGCACAGATGGAGTTTAATTCACGAGACGAATCTATTAAACCTAATTAGTCCTTGATTTGATAATGTGGTGCTACAGTAACCATTTGCTAATGATGGATTAATTAGGCTTAATAGATTCGTCTCGCAAATTAGCACAGGGGTTCTGCAATTAATTTTATAATTAGCTCATGTTTAGTCCTCTTAATTAGCATTCAAACATTCAATATGACACTGTTTACCACCTAGTATCCGAACACTCCCTGTAAACGCGGTATGCCGTGCAGAGAACTGCAGCATATATCCAAAACGGCAAAAAGGTTGCCGCAAAAACTCCGCCCGAAAGACAAGTTTCATGCAGAGGGATCCGCACACCCTCCAAATTTCTTGCCACTCTGCCAGCAACCAGCCTGCAGCATGGCCTCCAAACGGCCGGGCAACCAGCCCCAGGGGAACCGGTCCGCAGAATTTGCGGGCGATCCATGCGTGCCTGCATGGGATCCATCATCATGTGCATGCCTAGTCCGGATGGAGACAACGTATGCGAATGTGATGCTGATATCCATCGATCGATCTATCCACCAGGAACAGAGACATGTGACATATCCAGTAGTGACCGGGACACGTGTCGACGTGCCAGGTGCGCCACGAGGGCGGGAAACATTGGGCCACTCGAAGAAATGATGCTGCAACTCGCGGCGAGTCCACCAAATTCTTGGCTCTGTCAACTCTCGTGCCCTTCCTCTCAAAAAAAAAAAAAAAAACTCTCGTGCCCTTGATTCCCTTTGTCTCTGTCCGGCGGCGCCATGTGATGATGGCGGTGAATACTTCCGGTGCTCCACCCCCTTCCTAAACTCCCGTACTCCACCTAAACAATACACATCAAAATGTGCATGATAAAAACAACAAAAAAATATAGATGGATAGAGAATGCAAATATCTACATTCATGCAAAGTTTTAGGATGAACAAATTTTATGAAGGGAAAGAAAAAAGAGAAAATTGCTATATGAATAGTGCGGGTTATGGATCGATATGAAACAGTACACCCAACCCGTTAACATCCTGTTTTTCTCTTTTTTATTTCTCCTTGCAAAAAATTGTGTTCATCCTCAAATTTGCATCAATATAGATCTTTGCATCCTCTATCAATATATATTTTTGATTGAATTTATCATGCACATTTTGATGTGTATTGTTGGATGGAGTACGGGAGCATGGGAAAGGGGTGGAGCATTGTGAGTGTTCTCGATGATGGTGAGGTCCGGCCCCGCCTCTGAACGGAACCGGGGAAAAGGAGTCAAGACAACGACGATCTCCTTGTCCAAATAGGATGGTTCCGTTGAGATTATGAAAACGTGGGTTCAGGCGGGGTATTCCAGAATCCAGAGCTCGTGTAAAATTGTACCGTGAGCCGAGTACTGTACTAGTAGTACTATACTTTTGCAGCAAGAATCTCAGTTATCTGATGTTTGGATCCAATCCAACTAGCAAGGTGCCCCGTGCAAATTGCATAGGTAGGTAGTGTTTTTTCAATCTTTTATTTTTTACTTAAAAAATGGACGCAAATAGTTTTGTTTGGTGATGTCAATATAACTGTTGTCTTAATAGCCAGATCAATGTATCATCTATGGTCTTTCTCTCAAAAGTAATATTCCGTGGTGTAAGTATAGAAACATATTTTTATACATTTATAGAAAGAATACTATATTTAATGTGAATATAATTTTTTTTAAAAAAAAATTGACTGGCAACGTATATTTTTGCTTGAGAGTTTTGGATGCATGATAAATTATCCTTAGATTTTTAGAAGAAGATCTAGGTGAGTGGTTCAATGTATATCAGCAGAAGTAATAGTATTCTTTATTTCTCAATCTCAGGTTGCTATAGCCCTATGCATGCTTCTATATTGTCTTACGGTTATTGCACCTTTTTCCAGCACGAACCGTGCATGGGTCAACAAAATCATTGTTGCAGTTGGCAAGACATAACCTTCTTAGTTATGCTCGTTCCCTCTCTCCTACTTCTGTTCCCAAGGAGTTTTCACCATACCGCGGTTGTCACTGAAGACACACACGTACTGGACAGTGCGGGTCATTTCCTCTTGTTGAACACTACCTCCAACATGCTATGGATGGGCGTGCATATCAAACGTCAATTTCCAAATTGCTTTGTTCTGGATCACTTCAGCGTTCCGTGTTACTGCATCATCTATTCTTCCTTCTTTCCTATTTTTTTTACTCTTCGATGGTCCGCTGATCACAATGATGCACACCAAGACATCACCGTCTCACTACTTCTCGTTGTTGCCGGTGTTGATCACTATGCCTCTGTGGCCACATTAGGGTGATACTCAACATTGTGATTGGGTGGGGATCGAATTGTGTGGCTGCTATGACATGACAGCACCACCGTGTTTTCATTGTTGTGTCCCTAATTTTTTTTTATCAATGTTCGTGGCTTTCTAAATCGTAATCGCGTCTTAGCTTTGCAAATCTTCTTTTCTATCTTCTGATTGAGCATTTGTTCTCCATATTCTGCTATCTGGCTAAACTTCGTCATGAGTCATGACTAGCCCAAGTTTTTCTCCATGGTAGCTCTCACCCTCTTAGAATCTGACCGATGTGCTAACGTTTTTCTCTCCTTTCGATCGTAGTTCTTCCCATTAAGCTACTGTGGGGGTGAGGTAGGTGCCCTGTGCTTTGAGTATATTGTCACTGTCAAAGTGCATACCATGGATGAATGACGCATTGTTTATAACACTATCATATCTCTATTTTCAAATGCTTTACTGGGTCCTTTGGTACCACCATATCCAAGATCTATGTTGCTTGCGAGTTGCAATGGATGGATGGACGGCCTCATGGTTCCAAATTTCGGGCCTGTTTGACCATATATTGATCGAGTTGCATGCAGACATTCCAGCAAAAGTGATCTTCGATCGATCAAGATGCATGAATACATTCGCATCAAAATTGATTAAAGACCGTGAGGCTACTGCTAGGGCCACACGCATAGTTAAGAGTGTATGCATATGTTGAGAATTACTGGCTCGGCTAGTGCTAATAGTCCCAGCACGATTCCGTGTCCTCATGGTGTTTGGTGCGCCAGCCAACGTGGTCACAAATGGGGAAAGGGAAGGAAACACGAAGTGTGCTCTACCTCGACGTGAACTACTGCTCTCTTATGCCAGTCAATCAATTGTTTTCACTCTAAAATGTGTCCAAACTCGCTTAGTTGATCCTCGACTTGCTCTATTGTGCAAACACTTCATGTAGTACGACCACATCAGCTTTGAATACCCACTGATCGGACAGAAGAATATGTGGCCGCCGCCTCCTTAGCCATTGGTCTTGGATTTGTGTTGACCACCATAACATTAGGGTTTGCTAGCTGCTTTGATTTTCAAATTGACCAGCTACTCCCCATGTTACGTCACTTCTTTCATAGGCTGGCCATTTCAAGAAAGGAGAGGCATTGAAGCCTACCAAGATATAGCTGGTGGTACATGGTCGGTGACATAGCTTAGTTGGTTAGATCTTTTTTATAGAAGTTGTTCATCCAAGTTTGAGTTCTCGACTTAGCACGGATGCTTATATTTAGATTTATTCTACGAATTAAAGCTTCTATGCTTTCAGCAGATAGGCGATAGGAGACGTGAGGACCAATGGTGGTCACCCTTGGATGATGAGTGATTGACAACGTTGTGTTAGTTTGATGTTGCTCTTGGCTTGTGATGTGCATGTGTAGGATGCGACGTGGCGGTCGACGGTGTGAAGGTCAAGCGAAAGGTTCATGCCGATGGACCAAGGGTGGTGAAGGATGAACGCGAGTAGGCTTGGACCGATGGACCCGAGGAGTCTGGGCGAAGTCACGGGCGGTCCACATGGGGCACGGAACGACGAGAGGACACAATGGGATGGAGACGGCGTCGGTCGAGTCGAGCGGGAGGCTTGGCGGAGGCCGGACACGCGTCGACATTGAGAAGGTCGCGTGGCGGCCAAGCGAAGATGGACAGTTTGGGTGGTTTGGGCCTCAAAACCACCGCATAGGCAGGTTTCTCGGTTTGGGCCTCAAAACCGGGGGCGAGCCTGGAGCTTCGAGAAGGAGGGCACGTGGCGTCATCACGAAGCTTGCGTCGAGACGAAGCAAAGTCGTGAAGGCAGCATGTCCGTCCGATGCGCGGATAAAAACTTGGACCAAAATGCCCCTGCGTGGGTAGTTATCCTAGTTGTAGCTGTAGGGGTAGTATTGTCTTTCGTCCTGGACTATAAATAGGGATGGGGATTGGTTATTTCAACACCTCTTTGCTTAACAACTCATTATCTTTTGGCTTAGAGGTTAATCATATGTTTAGTGAGAGAAAAGAGGGAGATGAGAGGGTAATTGCTCTCGCTTTCTTGATTTCTTCATCTTTAGTGGGTGGATGAAGGGAGGAGGCTAGTCCTCATCTTGTATAGAAGATGTTCTCGTGATTTAGCTTTATTTGTTGTCTCAAATCGTGCTAAATCTTTGATTCCCGAGCGTTTTTCTTTTTCCCTATTTTCGGAACTATTTTTGGGGAATTTTCGTTCATCACGTTTGAGCCCGAATCTTGTGAGATTGGTTGAAGTGAAATGTTGCTAGGACCTTGGAGAACATCTTTGATATGATCCCTTTTCAAATCCCTCACGAATCCGGCTTGATTTTGAGTTTTTCCCAAATCGTATTCTTGAGTTAGAGTTTCGGCTCTCTCCAAAATCCGCGATAAATCCTTGAGGTTTTTGAGATCTTTTCCATGAATCTATTAGCCCTTAAG
Source organism: Setaria italica (assembly GCF_000263155.2). Taxonomy (NCBI): domain Eukaryota; kingdom Viridiplantae; phylum Streptophyta; class Magnoliopsida; order Poales; family Poaceae; genus Setaria; species Setaria italica. The sequence continues at coordinate 2,505,311 of NC_028453.1, read as the reverse complement.
TTGCGCATCTATGGCTCAAGTTTCGTCTCGATTCGTGGAGTTTTGAGTGAGGATTTTAGAGTTGAAGTTTCGAGTTCTTCCTTTGTTCTTCCTGTTCCTTGTCTCTGTTCATCTGCAGGCTTCAGGGCGTCGGGGTGAGCAGCTGACCAGGCGCGAGTGTAGCGGCCCAGCTTGCTGCCGAGAAGCCCAGCAGGCGTGCGGCCCAGCAGCGTTGGCTTGGCTCACGCACCAGCACCCAGGTGGGCCTCCAGGGAGCAACAGGGGCACGCAGCCCAATAGCGCAAGTCCAGGTGAGCAGCAGGTCGTGCGTACAAGCAGTGAGGTTGTTTTTTTTTGTTCTCCGTTATTTATGGTAGTTTACTTTTTAATCCTTGAAACTAGTTAGCTAATTAGTGATTAACTGCGTTAGCTACTTTTTGATCTCTCTTTGCTAATCATGCTTAGCACTTAAAGTAATCTTTTTCCCTTGCATGCTTAGGTGAGAAATTTGTTAGTAGTAACCTTTTAATCTCTTTGGTGCAAATTTGTTGGAATCACTTTATGTTCTGCTTCCGCCATGTCATGCATGTATTTAGATCACTTTGAGCTTTGCTTTCGATACCTGTATCGTTTCTAGGGTGAGCTTGTCATGAGTTGACTTGTGTCATCTTGACGATATGTAATAAGTGCCATTTGAAGTAATACAGTGACCATGAAAATTCAGAAAGAAATCCAAAAGAAAAAGAAAGGAAATTAGCAAAAATTCCAAATTCGGCCAAATTTTGACCGAAATTTGAAATTTCAAATTTGAAATTCAGCAAAATTTGTCAAATATGTGGAATACAAGTGTAAGAGTATTTAGAAGTAAGGGATCAAAAAGTTGGAACCAGATTAGTGCTAATTATCACAAAAGAATTAGAGAAAGAAAAAGAAAAAGAAGAATTGCTGTTTACTGTTCACCGTCCGAAAACAGCAATTCAGAAAAACAGCCATAGAGTCTGTTTTCAAAATTCATTTCTGGAGAATTTTTCAACTAAGTGCACCATGACAACTATACCATATTGAAGTGTGAACTTTGGACTACAATAATCATGTGTTTTTGGTCAGGAACAGTAAAGGGAAGGAAGTCAAACTCGAGCTCAAAATCAGCACAAAATCACAAGTGACTGAAACTCTGAAATTTTGCTAAGTCTGAATGACAGTATGACCTCAACTTTGGGATTAAATTCAGAGCAATGTAGTTAAGAGAGGGTACTCGTTCATGAGCAAAATGGAACATTGGGACAATATAGAACATGTTTGAGGAGAAGTTGGACTGAGGGCAGAAGAATTTGATCATGAAATCGAGTCATTAAGTGAGCTCCATGACACTGTCGACGACTGACGAAACTGAATAAAGGTTTCGGTCGAAATTCAGAAGAACTTGAGAAAACAAATCCAAATTCCATCAAATTGGATGTTTATCTTGAGCCGATGCCAAAATAAAAGATGCCAGGCTCGAGATTATCTTCCAACTCGGTTAAAGCATGGGAGGCCGTTGGATTGAGGATCGAACACCAGTTGTTTCTGAAGATCACGGGCGGGAGGAGCGGTGACAGAGCACCCAGACGTGTCGCCGCCGCCGCCGTCGGTCGTCCGCCAGCACGACTAGCTAGGCCACCTCCTCACCACGCAAGCCTAGGGGTAGACCACGGTGGCAGCCATGCGCGCGGTGAAACCCTTGAATGTTTACTGTTCCCGCGCCACCGTTTCACTGCCATCCCTTTTTACCGCCGCCCGCTCTCCTCTGATCAGTATCGCCGCCGCGCAAAATTCTACCACCTCCCAGTAGCTTCCGTCGATTCCTCTCGCCCACTCCTCCACAGACACCCCAGCTACACCCTGAGCCAGTCGTTGTCCCACATCCTTGCCGGGATAGCCGTGCTCACCGCCGCTTCTGTCCGCCACCGTCGCGCCGCCCGCTCACGGTGAGAACCATCTTGCGCCACCTCTTTTTCTTCCTAAGTAGTTGTAATCGAGTCCTTAGGGTCCCAGAAGGGTGTAAGGGTAGTTGTTGGAGTAAGTTTTGCCGTTGTCGCGAGTAACCACGGCCGGCCGAGGGAGTCGCCACCCGTCGCCGTGGAGGGGATAGCTCCGGTCGTTTCCGGGGAAGCTGTTGCCGCGCACGGGGTCGTGTAGGTCTAGGGTTGGTGTCGTCGCCTGGTTCCTCCGCCGGGAGGGCGCCGGCCGGCGAGCCGCGCCGCCCCCTGTCGCGGACGCGTTCTGGCGGGAGGTAGAAGAAGCGCTGCGCGCTCGGGCCGTGCGGTAGTGAGAAGAAAGGGGAGGAAGGAGTCCGAAGCGGTGCGGCCAGTTGTTGGGCCGGCGCAGCGGAGGCCCAGTGACGCGCGTACGCGGTCGACCGTAAAAAGAAAGAGGGCCGGCGCGTTGCGAAGGCCCAGTGAAGTAGGCCGCGTTCGCGTAAAAGTGGAGGAAAAAGAAAGAAGGCCGCTAGGCCGGTATCGGGCCGGGGAAAGAAAAAGAAAAAGAAATCGGCCCGGGGGGGCCCGTCAGAGAGGGGAGGTAAGGCCGGCGGGTATAGGTGAATAGAAAAGTGGGGTCCGCGCCGTGGGGCCCAGCGTGTGTGCGAGAGGGTAGAGCGTGGGTGAGTAAGAAAAGTTTGCCGGGCGATTTTCGGGAAAAATTAGATTTCCTTTAGCAATTTAATCCGTTTAAATTCGTTTTACACCATTTTAATCACAGAAATTTGTAGGAGTGTCCAAAATTAGTGAAACCAATTTTGTTAGGCTTATTTTATTTTCCTTTATGCATTAAAATTTTTACACCCTAGGAAAATAATAAAAATTTGGGTATTTATTTAATGCCTTCCTTTTAAGGTAATTAAATAAATACTTAATATTTATAAAATGTATAAAAATATGAATAATACTTCATCAATCACAAATAATTCTTAACCCATAGGAAATTAGATTTTCAAGTTAGAAATTATTTACCACCTTTTCTAAAAATTAAAGGAAACGCTATAGGAAGGGTTAATTAAGAAAAATAAAAGCATAGGTTAAATCTTTTTAGATTTTGTGTGTTTGGCTTGCAACTTATTCATGATAAGTTGTATAGTCTGTTATTCAAAAAGTTTGCATTCTAACCCCTGCATGTATATCTGACGTAGATCCAGAAGCACCAGAAGAGGATTACTGGGAATTCTCAGAAGGACCCTTGGAGTCCGACGAAGTGTTTGAATTTGTTCCCTGTGAAGCAAATCCGTCGGCTTCTACTAATCTTTTTAACGATCAAGGCAAGCCCCGGTGTATTTATACCTATATATTTTGGAGTCGTTATTTCATGTGACTAGTTATAGGTTATTGGTTTATTGTATGCACTAAGTCTAGGAGTTGAATGAAACCTATTCTTGTGTATGATCATGCCTTGTTTTAAGGACATCTTTGCCACTTGTTCAAATCTTAGAAACTACCCAAGTCTAGAAATGCTTACTTGCTTACATGATGGGTTTACCAACCTTAAGGAAAACTCTTAAGTCATACATGTTGCTTAGGAAGGATAGTTTGGAATATGAAAACGGACAGAAGCTAGAGATGTAGTTCTGTCTGCTAGATTAATCTGGTTAAGGCCCGATTCGTGTCTTAACCGCTGATCAAGTGATAGCCATCTGATCACTTACTGGGTATGGGACCAGTAAAGCCCAGTAGATTAGTAAATTCTATGACCAGGAATGCTTCGTACCCGCGCTTGACGTGCTGGAGATTGGCAGGGGTGTAGCCTGAAACTCACATGGAGATCAGGCCAGATGTCGGGTCCCATGTGGGGGTGCATCCCTGGGTCCGGGTAGTTGTATTCCTAATCATTGACTTTACTAATCGAGAGGTTGTTAGTACGACCTGGATAGTCGTATAATGCTGGTGATCGGGGTGCTCTCCTGCAGGATGTAAATTGATCCGGATCGCCGCAATTCTCGGTCATGAATGCACTTGATCACTGTTGAGCACCGTAGTATAAACTCATGTGATATAAAAGCTCCTGTTGCCAAGTACTGTATGATTTAACAGCTATGATTGTTTTACTTCTGTTATCATCTAGAATGGTTAGGTAATAACTTACTAAAATAAAAGATAAAACTAAGGCCTCACTCGTAGTAAGCTTTTTCGGCAAAATTGTGTCAACCAAGCACACCCAAAGGCTGACATGCTTTCCAAAGAAAAACTATTATATTGGTTAGTCGGGTAAGACTTGCTGAGTACCCCGTACTCAGGGTTTTTCCCCTTGTGGTTATCTTTCAGAAGCTCCACCGGAAGCTACCGAGGAGGAGACCCCGAAGACCTAGAGTATTGACCTGAGTCTCACAATGCTCTAGAAAACAGTTTATCGACGCATCTTCTCCTGAACTATTTATGTTTAATCTTAGAGCTTGTCTAACACTGCATCACTAAGTTTGCCTCAACTTATGTCTTGTAATAACTCGTACCTCTTAATTATGTATGTAAAAATGTAATGTTTGTTGATATTATCCCATCGCGGATTTTATCCTGATGTATGGTTATGAGACACGCCGTGGATCCTTCGAGGAGTCCTAAGGACACTCGACGGACTACCGGACTTACGCTGTTTTAGGTGCGTCTCGGATAATTGCCGTTCTAACGGCAATTAGGCGCACTTAAACCAGCTTAAGTTGGGCGGTTCCGCCACACGATACAACACGCAGTGTGCTTTGGGGTTGCATTTGGGACATAGGCCTAGTTCTCGTTGAGAATTTTTATAGGCTCACATTCACCCCCCTCTGGTCGCCCTTTCAGTCTTTCAAGATGTCTGTGGTAACTTTGTCAATCTCAAGATATGCTATGATCGTCATAGGGTGAGTGTATGCATGTATTTCTTTCGTAAAGAAAAATTACTTTTTTAATGCAACGTTGATGGCTGCATTTTACGCTTAGGGCTCCTTTGGCAGGGCTCCTCGCGAGGGGCTCCTCGTGCGGAGCCGGAGCCGGAGCCGCGGAGCCACTTTTTTGGGCTCCTCCATGCAGGCCTAAAACGGCTCCGGCTCCTCCTAAATGTGTCAAAAAATGGCTCCGTGGTCAATGCCGTTTGGTGCGGCTCCGGCTCCTCCGTGCTTCGGTAAGCGCACGGAGCCGGAGCCGGAGCCCTGCCAAACTGGCCCTTAGTACAGTATCTGCATGCATGCGTGCTAGACGGAAGGCTGTTATCACAGGGGCACCACATGCATGTTAACTCGAATTCTTATCGCACGATTAATTTCCATCACGCTGCCTCGGCCCTAAATATCGGTGTTTTTCCAAAACGGTATTATGCAATAGAAAACGAACAGGAGGGAATAAAAATTATATTAATTGGCACCTCTTGCATGAAGTCCGTATCTTTCCGATTGTATCACATACGGGTACAATGTGCTAATTTACTTTTTTAGAAAAAATTCCAATTATATACTTATAGCTGTATTCGATATGAACTCTTGTGAGTAATGTAGACCGTTAGATCATCATAAAATTTAATGGTGTATATTCTTCTCTTTTTTAGATTAATCTTTTTTAGATTAATGTGGGAATTTCTCCCTATCGGCAAACGTGGTGGCTTCTTTTAACACTGTTGTATTAAGATAATAGATAGTAGTAGACGTGGTATCGGCAAACGTGGTGGCTTCTTTTAACACTGTTGTATTAAGATAATAGATAGTAGTAGACGTGGTATGTACAGGTATGATCCAAATCCAATAGTAGTCATTTAGGCACGAATTTGGATGAGGACTGGATCACCAGGCTTTTTCTGTTTGGGTAGGGGCTCTAGTTTACTGTTTTTTTATGTAAGAACTAGCAAGATGGCCCGCGCTAGCATGGTTTCAGCTATAGTACTAATTAGTAATAACAAATTAGTAATAACAACATGCAACTTTTTTCTCTCTAGACAATTGTCTTATTTTTCTCATAGTTCTTTTGAGCAAACTAATTTTCTCTTTGACGATTAAGATCTTGGTGCACATCTGATCCATGGACATAATGAAATAGACCTATGCTACTTGATATCACACTTGTCCCTTTTCAGTGTGTTTAGCTCGGTATCTAAAGCCTATAGACATCTCTTGAACTGGACTGGCTTGATACTCTCCTTCTAATTTTTATCCTTTTTGTCTAGGATTTTTTATGTGATATACTGCCGCTATCATTCTCGGCAACTACACCAATGTACCATCTTCTTTTTCTATGTCTCGAGTACCTTACTAACGATCACTATCTCTATGCATGTGTAGTCCATCGACATCATGAACTAAACCTCTCCTCATTGATATTCTAATGGACTTCTTTTTTGTCCGGAATGGATATAGACCTCTCCCTTCACCTTGACACAGGCTCTTCTGGTTATATTTACCTTAGCCCTCATACCTTGTAGTAGCTCTTCTGGTTATATTTACCTTAGCCCTCATACCTTGTAGTAGTACTTATTTTGTGCTTTCTGCCTCTCGAACTTAGGCTTCAACGTGTCATTATTATTCTTGCCTTATTGTTATGGTTCTTCTCTACAGAGTGCACATGCTCCCGCTTGTTTTGCTGGCTACCCATGTTCCCCATTTATCATTGAGAGCTTTGCTTGCATATTGTAACACCTCGTGTTAATGACAGCCTAAGGGTGTCAATAAGAAGTTAATGATGACTTTTGGAGCAAAAGGAGGGTAATTGACTCAAAGTCAAATTCGAGCTGAATTTGACCGAAATTGTGATTTGGAATTTCAAATTTGGATAAATTTGGCAAGGATATGAAGTTGAGGCTTGAGGGTGTTTAGAACTCAAAGGAGTGCAATTGGAGGCTAATTCTAGTCTTAAACCCCTCAAGATTGTAACTGAAAAAGGAAATCAACCGAGTTAACTATTCCCCGTCCGAAAATATGCAATTCTGAAAATCATAATGGATACCCAACTTTGGAATTGGTTTCTGTCTAATTTTTCATATAAAGGGGCAAAGGTTTCTGAACATTAGTGAAATATGGCCCTTAGACAAGTTTAGTGGGATGTTGTTGGCCAGAGAAAGTGGAGGAATCAAATTTAAAATGGGACTCAAAATCGGCAATCAAGCAGTTTTCAGCCTCGTTACTGAAGTGATTTTTCCTAAGTCTGAAACAGCAGTGGATGGCCCTGTTTGGAGCAAGTTTTAGGGAAATATAGTGCAAAAGGTATATGAGTTCATGTGCAAAATGGAATCCTTGTTAGTTGTAGAGCACGAATGGATGCGGGTTGAACTATATGGAGTAAGTTTGAGCTACTCAAATCGAGTCAAAAGAAGGGCAAATGGCCATGTACAGTGACCTGTCGAACTGAATCAAAATGATTCAGAACCGTTCAGTTCTGCCCGCAATTGAGACTTAAAAAAATTCGGCCCTAGAGTGTTTATCTCGGGTAGAGGCCAATATATCAATTGAAGTACTCGAGTTCCTCTACAAGTTTATTTAAAGGACTTTCGGACCGTAGGATTTGAAATCAACCGTTTTTGGAGGTCTAAGTTTTGGAGTATAAGAGGGGGGGGGGAGCGAGCAGAAGCAGAGACATGTCGCCGCCGGCGCTTTCGCCCGTCGTCTAGCACGATGTATAGGGCCACATCCGCACCCACGCAAACCTACAAGCTAGGCCACGGTGGCACTCATGCACGCGGTGAAAAGTTTGTATATCTACTGCTCCCGCCGTCGTTCTTATCTGTTTACCGCGTTGCCTGTTTTTACCATCGCGAGCAGAGCACGGCCGAGCTCCTGCCACCGACCGATTCCCGCCGTTCTACCACCTCCCGCCTCAATTCCTCCCACCCAAATCCCCACCAACACCTCGCCAACAACCGTACCTCCCCGTTTTTCCAGTTTCCCCGCCGGCAAGCTCTTGTCGCCGTCGTTTCCGTCTGCCCGCCGCCAACACCCTGCTCACGGTGAGCTCCTCCTTGCCGCCACCCTTTCTTCGTGTGGTAAGTCTTGGGTAAGTCCACGGGTCTCTAGGAAGCTTTAGGAGGAGTCTAGGGCTGTGTAGGTGCCGTTGCCGTGCTTGGCCACGGCCGGCCGTCGGCCAAGCCGCCCGCCGCCGTGGAGAGGCCAGCTCCGGCCGTCTCCCGGGGGGCCGCCGCCGCCCACGGTTGCGCTGTGGCCCGGGGGTGCCTCCCCGGCCCGGCCCCGTCGCCGGCAGGGCGCCGGCCGTCGAGCCGCGCCGCCCCCTGTCGTGCCCTGCTTTTGGCGCGGGGGAGAAGAAGACTGGCGCCAGGGGCCCACGCGCCAGGGTATAGGGAAAGGGTGGGCCGGCGGGTAGATTAGTGGGGGAGAGTAGGGTCGGTCCAGTGGGCCCAGCGTGTGATAGAGAGGGGTAGAAAGGAGTGGAGTAAGAAAAGTTGGTCCGGGGGTTTTTGGATAATCTTAGGTTTTCCTTTTGTAGATAAATAGTGTAAATTCGATTTTCACCATTTAAATCACAGGAAATTCTAGAAGTGTCCAAAATTAGTGAAACTAATTTTGTTAGGATTGTTTTATTTTCCTTTATGCATTAAAATTTTTACACCTTAGGAAAAATAATAAAATTTAGGTATTTATTTAATGCCTTTTGATTAAGGTATTTAAATAAATGCTTAACCTTTATTAAATGCATAAAATTTTGAATAATGTTTTCTTACTCACAATTATTATTAATCTATAGGAATTAAGTTTTGAGATTAGAAAATAATTATAATGCTTTCTAAAAATAAAAGAAAAGGCCTAAGGTAGGATTAGTAAAAAGATTAAAAATGATGGGTTAATCTTTATGGGTAGTTTAGCGTTGGCTTGCAACTTTATCATGATGATAGGTTGTATGGTCACTTGTTGGCTTGCAACTTTATCATGAAGGAAAGTTGTATAGTCTTGTATTCAAAAGTTTGCATCTCTAACCCCTGCATGTACTAAATCGTAGACACCGAAGCTCCAGAAGTGGAATTCTTGGATTTATCTGAAGGACCTCCGGAGTTTGAGGAGATTGTAGAGTTGATCCCCTGTGAAGCCGGTCCGTTGGACAACGCTAACCTTTTTATAGATCAAGACAAGCCCCGGTGCATCTATACCTATCTACTTTGGAGTTATTATTTCACGTGTCCAATTATTGGTTATTTTTCCATATGAATGCATTAAGTCTAGGAGTTGATTGAAACCTATTCTTGTGCATGATCCTACCTTGTTTAGAGGACATCTTTGCCACTTGTTCACTACTTAGTAACTATCCTATGCTTAGCAATGCTTAGATACTTCAAGCAACTTGGTTATTTAGCTCTAAGGTAAACTTTGGGTCATACATGTTAGTTAAGGAAAATTAGCCTGGATATTTGAAATGCCGATAGAAGCTAGAGATGGTAGTTTTGTCTGCTAAGTTAAATTGGTTAAGGCCTGATCGTTGTCTTAACCTTTGATCAAGTGAGTTTCACCTGGTTGCTTACTGGGTACGGGACCAGTAAAGCCTGGTAGGTTAGTTGACTCTCTGATCGGAAATATTTCGTACCCGTGCTTGACGTGCTGGAGAATGGCAGGGGCGTAGCCTAAAACTCACATGGAGATCAGGCCAGACGTGGGGTCCTATGTGGGGGTGGTCCCTGGGTTCGGGTAGTCATATTCCCAATCTTTGGGTACGCTAATCGAAAGGTCGTTATGTGCAACCTGGACAGTTGTACATAGTTGGTGACCTGGACAGTTGTACATAGTTGGTGGTCAGGGTGCTCTCCTGCAGGATGTAAATTGATCCGGATCGCCGCAATTCTCGGTTATGAATGCACTTGATCACCGTTAAGCATCGTAGTGTAATCCAGTTGAATGTAATGTTTTTCCGAGATTAAATATGTTGTATGACTTAGTCCAACTGGTTGCAAAAATATTTTTTTTCACCATCTAAACTGGTCAGGTAACAAACTCAATCTGAAATAAAAGATAAAACTAAGGTTTCACTTGTAGCAAGCTCTTTCAGCAAATATGTGAGTCAGCCAGTACACTAAACAACTATCATTCAGTTTTGGAAAAACTATTATATTAGTTAGTCGGGTTAGTCTTGCTGAGTACCCCGTACTCAGGGGAATCCTTCGTTGCTATTTCAGAGCTACAACAGGAGTCCGCCGAGGAAGAAGCCCCGAAGAACTAGGGTATTTTTACGAGTCTCACAATACCCTAGAAATAAAAACTCAGATGTTTAACTTTCACCTGAACTCGTTTGTGTTTTAAACTCTTAGAACTGCTCTAACCTGCATTATTAAGTTTGTTTCAAATTATGGTCTGTAATAATTCGCACCTCGATAGGTATGTAAAAATGTAATATCTGTTGATACCTTCCCATCGTGGAAGCGATCCTGATATATGGCTATGGGACACGTCGTGGATGTTTCGAGGAGTCCTAGGGACACTCGACGGACTACCGGACTTATACTGTTTTAAGTGCGTTTCGGATAATTGTTGTTCCGACAGCGATTAGGCGCACTTAAACTAGTTTAAGTTGGGCGGTTCCGCCACACATATCCATTATGATGTTCATTTCCTTTTGAAGCATCTTGATCCGACCAGTAGGCATGTCTTTGAGAAATCATTTGGCCTTACCGGGATGCTATAAATTGACCTTATAATACTCTAGCTCGGCTCAAATATTTTTTATGCTCTAATCCTATGTTTAGTTTAAATTAATTATATTTTATATAGCCTCTTTATTTGGGTCTTAATTCTAGGGTAATGCATTTCATAGATGCTACGGCATCACATTTCTTAGACTTGCTATCTTTTTGTTTTTTATATAAATCTTTAGGTTAATATTTATATTTTGAACGGATTAGGACGTTTTCGGAAATAAAATAAATAAAATACAAATAAGAGAAAATAAGTACCCTTTTATCGTACATTTATGGGTTCATTAGAAGGTTTGGATAATTCTCAGTACAAGATTAAACATGAAACGAATCTGATATGGAGACTATGATGTAGGATAGTATAGTCTGCGTAGAAAGCATCTGATATGGAAACTATGATGTAGGATAGTATAGTCTGCGTAGAAAGATAAGGAAGTACAACCGAACCGTCAGTGAGCCACGGTATGTCCGTTTGTGAGCGGTGGTCGGAGCGCGGTGGCGTGGGCGGGGGCCGCCCTCAATCGACCGGTGGTTCTTCTCCGTTTCGTTTCCCTCCTGCGAGATCCGAGCAGCAGCCTACGGAGGTAGAAAAGCGAGGAGCTCGCGCGCGCGCGGCGAGTCCTGAGCCGGCGGCCGCAGGTCCCGAGCCAACGGCCTTGGATCCAGGCGGGAAAGGGGCGACCGCCTCAAGGGCGGAGGTGGTTGGGGACGGGGCAACGACCCCGAGCGTGGCAGTCGACGGGGAAGTGGCGACATCCCCAACCGCAGCAGCGGACGCAATCTCTGGTGAGCACGCGGCTGCTGCTCCTTGCTTCCCTTATCCTTCTCCATCTTCCCTCTCACATACCCTTTTTCCATTTCCCTAACTTTTTTTTTCTCTAGATCAGGAATTGGTTTTCCTCCTGTGGTCTTCCTATTTGAGGTGGATCGACGGGTCCCGTGTATGGCGAAGCTCGGTGGCGGAGATCGAACAGGAGACCTGCGGATTCATGCGGAGCGTAGCTCAGTGGCGGAGATTGAAGAGGAGGTGATGGGTCCATGTGCGGTGGAGTTTGGCAACTAACGGCGTGATAGGTGATACATTTGAGCTACTGCCGGGCTTCCTGAAGACTGCGTCGCGCCCGCCATGAGTATGATGACGACCTCGGCTTCGATAGGCGACGATGACCACCGGGGGCTCGATGGGACAGTGTTGCTGTCGCATGTGCCTGCTGTGGTGCTTGTGTTTGTGGCCATCATGCACATTTGCGTCCTGCCGCCATGGGGACCGGATGGAGTTCATCTATATACCAAGAGTATAGCTACCTTTTCGAGGTACAGGTACCTTCTCACCTGGCCAGTTTTTCTTTCTTTTTGGTCGTGTTCATGCATGCTGCTCTCTTGATTAGGCCTTTTTTGGATTAGCAGATACTGATTCGTCAAAAAGAACTCAATGATTCATGTGTTGTGCTGTCTATCCCATAGTTTTTCTTTGCTTCTTGGTCTCAAACACTATGGTTTAAGCTACTGGTTCTTTACCTGCGTCGCATAAAAGTAAACACAATGCCTGATTACTTGGTCTCTAGGATTACTCTACACACTACACCATATGTTGCCACAGTTGTGAGATGCTGATAAGCAGTCGGCAAAAAGACCGTCGTCATGTAGTACTACTTGACTACTTACATTTACTAATACTTTATCTTATAATAACTATCCATCGTCTGATATTGCTAATAAACAGATTCATGTGCAGGAAGCAATATGCAGATACATTGATTAAAGGTCCAAGTTACCATCTTGTTCGAGAACTTAAAACAAAAAACCTTTGTATTGTGAGAGAAGTATTGTGGTTTTAGGCTATAATGTATACAGATGGTATGAAACAATTGATGGTACGCATATATTTTCAGTAGGCATAAGTGCATAGTCACAGACATGCATGATTGATTTTTCTTAGAACATTTGTGTCATGGTTGAAACCCGAACTCCCAATCGGAGCCAACCAAATGCATGGATAAGTTACGAATCTTATGTAGGCTGGCTGGCTGGCCATGGCCAACGGAATGCACTAAAATGCAATGAGCCAATGGAATGCACTAAAATGCAATGAGTCTGGTGCTTTTTGTTACTTGTTCTTACCTCTAGAGTTGAATTTTTTGTGTACTGTCATGTGCTAAAAATTAGAATTCAAAAGTAATAGAGTGAGGTGCCGGTGCGGCAAAAGTTATTGCGTAACTGATTTTGGCCTTTTGGTTGGCAGATGGATTTCCTATGTTTTTTAAGCTCCAAAGACGCAGTTCGGCACCAAAGTATGGTATGTAATGTTTTACCTCACCTATTCCCTGTTATTTTGTACTGATGATTTCTCATTCTTGTCGTTTATGTTCCTAGATATACATGTTGCAATATTTTTTCCTCTGATCATGAAATGACTAGCACTCACATAATTTATATCCCAATCTGCTACTTATGTTCGCTTGGGTTTATAAGTTCTTCTACCCTCTCGTATTGTTTTTAGTACAGCTCTGAATAGTATTCCAGACTAAAAAATTGTTTTATACAAATAACTTTTAGAGAAATCCAAATTCTAGATAACTTGTGCACAAAGGTTCTCTAACAAATTTCTCCTCAACAGCATGTGGTAGCTTTTTAGGAATAGTATTCTAGATATTTTTCTGCCAAATTTTTCTAGAAATTTTATCTTGAGAAGCTGCTATGGTACTAACACAAGTTTTTTCTTGATAAGATTTCTTGAAAAGTTATCTTCATGATATTTCCAGTTTAGATTAATACAAGAGCAATTAACAAATTTTCTCCTAAAAGCTATAAAGAAAAATTCTGCTAAAAATTTATTCATCAAAGTTTAGTCAAGGAGTTATTCTAAAACTTTCATTACATAAATATAGTTTTCCTCAACATTTAACGATTTTTTAAAATAGTTTTGCTTCAAAATTTTGTTACACAAATATTTGTACAATCTTTTGCTGCAAAACTTTCGTTACTCCATCTTTTGTACAAACGTTTTCCTCAAAATTTTGTTACACGGATATTTTTAGATAAACTTTACCTTCAATGTTTTGTTACATATTTTTTTTACCTATGTTTGCTTCAAAAAAGATCTGTTAGAGAGATTATGATGACTAATCAAGTTTATAGAATTTTTTATGGAAGGTTATTCTGAAAAGTTATCTACATAAAGTTGCTTAGTGATAAGTGTTGTAAAAGAATTATCTAGATAAGCTTTTATGTCACAAAGTTATACAAAAGAGTTATATAGAAAAGTTATGTGCTAAAGTTATCTGCATGAAATCTGTACAACATGTATCTAAAAACTATATAGAAAAGTTATCTCGGACATTGTTTAGTAAAAGTTCTCTCCCAAAACTTTCAAGCTTATGTGGAAATGTTATATAGGAAAAATATGTAGAAAATGTTGCATGCAAAGTTTTATACTAGTTGGAGAAGTTGAGTGCAAGGATTTATCAATTGAATCGCTTTATCCTTGTCAAAGTCATTTGACAATAACGGATACATATATGTACGTGTGTGTGTGTCTATATACATGTGCGTGCGTGCGTGTGCGTGTGCGTGTGCGTGTGCGTGTGTGTGTGCGTGTGTGTGTAGTCTAACCTATGGCAGTTAACTAGTGTTTGTGAGCGGTTCGTTTCATTCTAGTTCTGAAAGTGAGGCAAATTGCAATTCGTTTTGCTTTTTATAAATTTGGTGTTGGATGTTTTCCTCCTTTTTGTCCATGATTGCTTTGCTTATGTAGCTCATTGAGTTTGATTATGTGACACATTGTACATTTCTCCATTAGGCAGAGGGAAGGGAATGCACCAAATATATAAGGATGATAGGTTTAGGGCTTCAGCTCCTTGCCCTCCAGTGCAAGAATTTCACCAGCCTGGATGTCTCTTACACCATGGTGAGTGCTGCAGGTTTTCATTATTGTCGAACTGAGCTTCTATTATGGTATCCCCTCTATGGATGTGATTGATGGTAGGATCAGAAGTAACCTATAAATGATGAATTAGGCCTGAATGCTGTTTAGATTAAATAGCAGTTTGAAAGAAGAGTTAGTATTCTAGGTGCTACTGTAAGGGGAAAAAAAGGAGAGGATCACTGAGCTACAACTCAGTAGGTTAGATATCTGCTAAAGTAGACTGAATGCGTTGGATGGATAAAAGCAATAACTCTGAAAATGACAAACTCTGCATTTGCTTATGTGTTCCTTTTAAGTCTTATTTTTTTTCTCCGACTAGTTGTCTGTGCTGTTTTCTTTGTCATGGCAAATGGTGACTAGTTGAACCCTTGAACCCTTGATCGAGCAATGATGGGGGCGGGCTGCCGCGGAATCTCAAAAGGGAATGGCGCGGGTATCGATACCAGAAAGGGAAAGTGAAACCTGGTCGGAAATCGACCGTGCTTCAGAGTTCGTATATGACAGTTCAAGAATTCGCGGTTCAAATCAGTTAAACAAAACATTACTCAACAGAATAGCTTCACAAGCCAACAAGGGCAACAAGTCACGACTAATCAATAGCCAACAAGCTAACTTTACAGGCACAAGCATGTGAATTCAGAGAATAATCTTGGACGATGCCAATAATGAGGTCGTGCGGCTCGCTGGTGGCAACGAGTCGCTGGGATCAATCGATTGTGGATTTGTGGTGGTAGTGGTAGCAGCTGCAGGAACGGAGGAGACGGCGCCTGGCCTGTGGCCTCGCGTCGGCGCCAAGAACGGCAAGAAGGAATCGCGATGGAGCCAAAGAGTGCAAGATGCGACGCGAGGGAGAAAGCAGAGGGAGCGGCGGCCGCCGCTTGACCGGGAGGATCGGGGAAACAGAGATATTTTCCAGGGTTTCAGAGAGGGAGCTTTTATACTATTGGGCTGGATTGTTGGGCCATTACGGAGGAGAATTAGCCCAAATTATACTGCTATATCGGGTCCCCGTGGAGCCCCACGGGGCAAAATCGCCCCCGCCCCCGGCACGATAGGAATTCGGGGCCCCGCCCTGACGCCCCCGCGGGGATTTCGTCCCCCGTCCCTGCCCCGATCGGGTCGGGTCCCCGCACAGGGATCCGCACCACGGGAAAAATTGCCACTCTGAATTGGGGCACAGGTGCAGCCGTGCAGAGTCGTAGATGGGGTCGCCACTCCAGGAGAGAGAGCTGGGGTTCGGGCTAGGACCTGGGTTTGCTTTGAGGAGAGATTGACGGGAGTATTATGGACATCTAGCCACTGACCACCAAAAATCCTACCAGCTAGAATCCTGAGATCCACACAGTCTGGATTTTTATTATCTAGAATCTCAGATTCTAAAGTCTCTATCTATAATACAAAATCCTTATAATCAAAATCCAATCCAAATGGAGCCTAAGGTCCCATTTGGAACCTGTTGGGATTATGGGAATCTAGATTGTCGATGGAGATTATAAAAATTCAGATTCTGGATAGTAATAATCTAATAGGTTTGGATCCTAGGTTTATAATCTGGATAGTGGGTTGATTGAGAAAATGAATTATCTATAATGCTCTTAGTTTGAGTAGGAAAAATATGGGGCCGTTTAGATCTAATTAAATAATCAGAATCCAGCTAAGAGAATCGGAATCTATTCCAAACGGATTAGATTGTACTAGAAATTTCAAGAATCCTGCATAATCTACTATCTCCTCTCAGCCAGCTTATGAGGGATTCTAGCCGATAAAAAGACAATTTTGCTCCTGCTCTAAACCTTATCCACTGCCATTCTGATGCATAAGACAAGGGCAATATGGACATGTGCCTTCGAACTACAAAGAATCCAGACACCTAAAATCCATGTATCCAAACAAACCAGATTTTTTTTTTAACTAGAATTCAGATTCTACAATCTCTATCAATAATCCAAAGATTCTTATAATCTAAATCCAAACCAAATGGGGCCTATATGTGGTAGGGGTACAATCGTCCTTTCTAGCTAGGTTGAAGTGGATAATGGGATTATTGGAATCTACGGGGCTGCAATCTTATAATCCACACTATAATCCAACCCGTTTGGATCCGCTAGTGATTTTTTAATCACGATTGTATAATTTGTTTGTAGTGATCCAAATGGGCCCTAAGTTCAGCTCTGCAAACATCTGGTCTGATATTACTGGCATGTTCTCCGCACCATGCGTTCCTGGTGGCCATGCAATTACTACCGTTTTAACTTGGTTGAGCTAAAAGTGGAACTTTGCTCATATGTTAAAAAGATTGACGTCTATTCCTATAGGTTCATCACAATCCATCAAGAGTATGAAGCAAAATGTTTGCGCAAGTTTACCTACGGACCGGACGCTAATACGATTTCAGTTATTTGAACCAATGAACCTTCCAGGTTTACAAAAGGGGGGCTCAAGCTTCTACGGTGTTTGCACAAAGCAAATCCCAAACCTCTTACGCGTTACTAGGCTGGACTCTACAAGCAAGCCAAGAAGCTCCCGTGCT
The DNA here is from genome assembly GCF_000263155.2 of Setaria italica. NCBI lineage: Eukaryota > Viridiplantae > Streptophyta > Magnoliopsida > Poales > Poaceae > Setaria > Setaria italica. The sequence goes on along the minus strand of NC_028453.1, from coordinate 2,488,263 downwards.
TCCGCTAGAATCGGACAGCCTTTTCCTGTCGTCTACGGCCTGTTCACACACGCCGCCCTGCCCATCGATTTGCCCGGAGTTTTGTGATCGAAAAAGACATGTGATCGTCATTTTGTGGTCCTGACAAGATTCTGATGTTTCCTTTCCCCACGTTCCAACCTCCAACCCTCGCGCGCGCACAGAGAGAGATCTCGCAGCAGGAGCTTGCAAGTTGCAACGATTGATAGGGACGTCCAACAGGTCTAGAGACCGAGTAACGCGCGCGGACGCGCCCAAAGAGAGAGAGAGGTCTCCAAGTAGACCCGAGATAAGCCGAGAGAAAGAGACGGGGAGACGGGGAGAGAAGTTTTGACGAGGGAAAGGGGTAGGGAGAGGGTCAGAGGGAGGGAGAGAGAAAGGGACAGGGAGAGGGAAGGAGAGACACGCTTTTGTCAGGGAGAGGGAGGGACAGGGACAGATTGCGCTTTTGTTTAGGGACAGGGAGGGAGAGAGAAAGGGACAGGGAGAGGAGGGAGAGACACAGAGATGGCGTTTTTATTATTAAAAAATGGTAGAGAGAGGAAAGCTTTGACGGCCTAGAGAAACAAACACAGAGAGCGCTTATTAAAATGGCAGAGAGAGAGGTTTGCCTAACAGTGAGAGAGGGAGAGAGATAGAGAGAGCATCTCCTCCATAAATAGGCCCCCCCCCCCCCCAGCAATCAGCATCCCAGCTCGCCCAAGCCCACCCCCATCTTCTAAAGCGAGCTGCGAGCAAACAGGGACCATGCCCCCCGCAGCTTCGGCGCCCATCGCGTTCAGCGGCCTCTGCGTGGGGATCAGCGCCGCCGTTCTGCCCCCCTTCCTCAGCAAGTCGCCGCCGGGTGCCTTCGACGCCGCTCAAGCTGCTGCACAGGCACAGTTCGATCCCGCTCCCCATGGGATGCTAGCTGCAGTCGCCACCTTCTTCACCGCCATCACCATCATCTACGTCCACCTCCGCACCGGCAGCCGCGGTGGCGCCAGCGCCGGCGACTGGCGGATCCCCGAGGTGATGTTCTTCATCCTATGCACTTCGGTGGCGCTCGTGGAGCTTTTCTTGTGCATACAGCCAGGCCCAGTCCAAGCTCCGGTACTACTCAGAGTGGCCGCCGTTCAACTCCTCCCGTACGCCGGCGCGGCAACGTTCTACCTATCCCTGGTGCTGACCTATGTGCACGTGCGCGCCGCAACCGCTGCCGCCGGCGGTGCTGGGAACGAGGAGTACCCGGCGGTTGTGGAGCTCCTGAACACGATGACGCTTGCAGCTGCTCTCGTCACAGGCGTGCTCAGCTCCATCACCGCCGCCCTCGTCTTCAACACCAAGTGAATTTCCTACAACTTCTACATGCAGCACGTCGGCTGGGGAAGGGAACTAGAGAGGTTGTTGTTTTTCCTGTTCTTGTGAATAATTGCGGTTCTTGGGTTGGCAAGACAATGATCAATGAGATGACCGTCTTTTGTACCCGTATTGGATATTTGGATGTGGTTGTCATGGGATTTCAAGCTCTGATTTTGCTGGTGTTTTTTTTTGTTTTGGTTATTGGATTGCTATAGGACACTAAGTTCGTGGGAATCATGTAGTTCGTTGTCGTTCGCTTCCGCTGTGTTCGGTGTTGGATCGTAGAATTTCGGCGGGGTAGCAGCTCTCCGGTGAGAATTAGGAAACGGTGTTAGACCACCGAGCGCCGGAGAAGCGGAGACTATAGGACGAGACGCAGGAGGAGGTGGATGGGAGTTAGAGTAGTTGCAGAGGGACGGGTTCGCCCGTGAACAGGTTGTGGACGTGTAGATTGCTTTGGAGCGGAGAGGAGGTTGCGGGTTGCGGCGGCGGACGAAGGGTTCACTGGAGGACCGTGGTTGTGGAGTGTTTATAGCTTGGACTAGAGGTAGAGGACGCTAGCTCTGGAGAGTGAAGGCAGAGGCAGTGTGCAGGCTTGGCGGTTGTGGTGGCGCCGGCCCGGCGCTCGTGTGGGTGCCTGTGCCTGGGCGGTGTGTTTGTGGTGCTCATGTCGCGACAAGATTCGGCAGCGGCGCTGCAGTTGTCGTCGGGCGCCGGACGGACGGGCCGACGCCGAGGCCTTGGGGCGCGGCGGCCAGCGGCTTGGGTTCCTGCGAATTCGGCAGCGGGGAGGATTGGATCATTTGATTGCGAAGTAGCTGGCCGGCAGCTATGGTGTGCAAACATGGCGCGGCTCGCGCACGGCGCCTCCGTGGTCGCGTGGAGTGCTTGTGGCGAACTGGCGATCAGGACACTTCGATTCGCGGCCGCGCTGGAGGTTGTTGGTGAGCGGTGTGGCGAGCGCCGCGCGTTTTGGAGTTTGCTGCAAAACGGCGTCGGCCGGCTGGAGCCACTCCGGGACAGAACGTGTGGGCGGCGGGGGCTGGCGGCGTGCCGGCGCCCAGCATGGCGCGTCGAACATGGCGGTGGACTCTGTACCAACGGGAACGGCGCTGCGGAAGTCTTCGTGCATGCGTGGTGACCGCGCGGACGTACGGCGATCTTCGTGATCGGGTCGTACGCCGTCCTCGTCCTGCTCTTCTACTGCCTGCGGTGGCTGGAGAGGGCGCCTCCTGGTTCAGCCGCCGAGGACCGGGCGAGGGCTGGCGTCTGGGTCACCACCATGTTCCTCACAGCCATGATTTCTTGCGGGGTCGTCCCGGTGATGCCGGGGCTCATGGCCGCCGCTGTCTGGTTGATCGTCCGGTGATCGGCCTGGGGGATTCTACGCGCTCTTCCTTCTCCCCATGGATGACTCAAGACTTTGTAAATAATTCAAGGATATTCTCATGATCCTCTCCGCCGTGTATAATACATACTCTGATGACAGACAATGAGTTGTTTGAGTTGTCGGTTATTAGTTGACTTGTTGTGTATGTAATATGTATACTTGTTTATATATCTGATGACTGGTCGTTGTTAATCCATTTCCTTTTTGCCATTGATATTCTGTAACTATACATATATGCGAGTATATTTTACCAAGAAGTAAATAAAGATATAAGTTTCCCCTGGCATCAAACTGTTCACAATCCCTTTTTAGCCACAGAACGTGTGGGCGGCGTGCCGGCGCCCTAGCATGGCGCGTCGAACATGGGAATACCTGAATTATACTAGACGTGAGGGAAGTTCTGATCATGCATTCTATTTAGGTACAATTTGTGGAAATTATAAGATTTTTGCCATCCTCACAAGCATATTTTCTGGAAGCAATGCAGAGGACTTAAAAGGTCCCATAGCCAATCGGCTTTGTGGGTTGAGCCCTTTTGCAGCCCATCTTTCTTTTGACAACTTCTTGACATTTCATAAGTCCGTACCCAAAAGCTAGCACCTCACTAAGAATTACCCTCTTATGTTATACTTATTACATATGATTTATCAATAGGCGTAGAAATACAAAAATAACTCAAAACGGGATTAATGTTACTCGTCAATGGGTAGCAACACGTGAGTGCAGCAAGCGCAACAGAACCCATGTACTCGTTCAAGAGAAAGAGAATAAGTTAAATTGCTTGTTTTTCATTAATGGATACTTTTTTGCACAATGTGAAAAAGATTGATCATTCTCTTGTATCAGGTCTTATCTCTTTTGACTTTTTTTTTCTGTGTTTTCATTTTCTATAATTCTCGTATTAAAGTACTAAGCAATATTTCTATTAGGCCCAACGATCCTTGGAATTGAATTCCATTCTAATAATCATTATTTAGACACAAATTAATTAAGCTAATATAATTGTATGTGGAATATATTTGTATATTATTGTTGGCGATATGGGAGAAATACTTATGTGCTGCACTTCTGCTATAGGGAAGCGAGTCCAAGAGCATGCTATAAGAATTGAATTCCATTCTAATAATCATAATCTATAGAATTAATTTCCATCTCCCACCGAATTTAAGATAGGTTTATATCTAAACTTTGGAAAGTTGTGGAATGCAACATTCCAAGATAAATTAGCCTACTCCATTAAGTAGATTCCAATTCCTTCAAAATGAAGGGATCCAAACGGGGCCTTGCATTTTACATGAAAAGTTTATTGAATTGTAGTTTTGAACTTTAAATGCATATAGAGTGCAAGAAATAAAGGCAGACTGCTTGGTTTCTTTAACAATAACATATATATATATATATATATGGGTAATAAAAAAAGGTATAGGGTTTTGGACTAGTTTTCTATAATGGTAGTGGTAGGTTATCAACATGTAGAAGGGTATATTATATCCTTTAGCCATGGAATCACTATCAAAATAAATAAACTACTAGGATAGATTGAGGCCCAGCACATCTTCTCATTAGACAAATGGATTTAAGAATTTACTAGGAAACCGAAAAAGATAAAAGAAACTTGCAAGAAACCAGCAAAATGAATAGTTTTCTGATCAAATATAAGGAGAGGTTAGTCATTGCATTAAGGAGAAGAAAATAAAGAATGCAAAACACACACACACTGGCGGAGCAAAAAAAAATATATAGGTGGGGCGACTTCTGGCTAGAGACTCAACCCAAATGTACTGATTCATACCATGTTCATATATTGCAATTGCTACAAACTACGGTAAAAAAAAATGGATGATAACAAAAGTGAAGTTTTAAGATATTACCTCAAATTTAAAGATAAACTTATATTTGTTGCACAAATAGATGATTTATAAATTATATAAAAATAAATTAACAAGTAATAAAAATGTTATCATATGCCTAGTGCCGAGTTGTTGCTAGTCCTCTTCTTCCATCACCCGCCCCACGCCTCGCTGGCTCGCTCACGGCTCGCATATTAATCCGCACTGCAGCCGCGCCGCTGGTTAACGCTCCATGTAGCACTGCAGCTGCACGCCGCTGGTTAACTCTCCTCGTGCTCACGCAGCAAGCTTGGCTAGACTGCTATGATTGGGAGCATGAGCACCAGCAGCGTGGCAAGCGGACGCACGGAAATTGGATGTGAAATTTGAAAAATTGTGATCAATTGAAGCTTACATTACATTTTATGACTTGGCTACTTGGGCCTTCACATATTCCTACAGGCTGCTGCAGGATGCTTTGGCCTGACCAGCCCAAGAAAAAACAATACCAGGGGGAGCGACGGAGGGCCATCTTCTTCTCGCGCTCTCCGCTCACTCGTCCATGGCAGCCAACGCCCTGCTCGGCAAAAAGATGAAGGGGCAGGGGGCGAGGCTAGGGTCCAAAGGAGGAAGGGGGTAGTGGAGCTAGCATGCCGGTAGCTGGGGTGGCCGCCGCACTCCGCCTACGCGTAGCTTCGCCCCTACACACACGCGCGCGCGCACACGCACACGCGCGCACACACATGCATGCACACTGTTATTACAATTTTGGATATCCTCACCATGTTGATTGCCCAGTTATTAAAGGTGGTGAAAATAGGGGTTGTTCCTAAGTGTCCTAGTGAAAACGGAGGAATTCCCTTCTTGAGCCATTCATTCAAAGAGGTAGCATAGTTCTTATGGGCATTGAACTACCTAGTAAAACTGGTAGTCATTTTCAACAATTGAAACTATAGTTGCTTGACTAAATCTATATGATGATCATTGAATCTTCAACGGCTATAGTTGAGCTTATGTTCTTAGCTTGGGACAAGGCATGACATTGCATCTTATGGCATTCTGACATGGTGTGCCACATTTGCATGAACTTGAAAATAGTTTCTAGTCGGAAGGAATGATCTATTCAAAGCATCAAGTTAGGATCCAAATGGTGACTTAGGTGCTAGTGTTAAAGATGCTTAAGAATAGTTGCAAAACACACACACGCACACACACACGCGTGCGCGCACGCGCGCGCGCGCACACACACACACAGAGAGAGAGCATAGGCACTACAACAACAATTGGCAATTGTCTCGATATGTTATCAACAAACACCTGAAGAAACAAAAGAGTGTTTTAGACAACAAATTGAGTAATGCATCAACCTTTTAATCCTGAGTTCTTCTTGTAGTAAGGCACATTCTCAACCTCAAGCATCTTGCTAATATCACTGACTGTCTTTGAGGCACTCTAAACTGCAACTTGATCTCCTGTACCACATCGAGGTCACCATATATAGTACGTCTTCTCAGGCACAATAGTTGTTCTTCCAACACACTCTGCTCCACTCCATTGACTGTGCTGCTTCCGGTGCTACTAATGGCATCTGATGATCTGAACACAATGTGCCCCTCGGCCTCCTCCTCGCTAGTGCTACTGACATCCAATGACTTGGACTACTTCTTTCTCTCTTCCGTGTAAGCGACCCTAGGAGCTCATCTTGCGAGTCCTATCTCTTTTATGGGTGGATGGGAGTGGGCAGTGAGAGTCGGCGTGAACGGCAACAGCTTCCCATTGGTCGACCCGCACTCCACGCTTCCCCTTTGACTGTAACACATCATCCTCTAAAACCACATTGCCCAGTCCTTTTAAGAAGCGGGCATGCATACACAACACCCTGCTTAAACTTTTATCCATGCTGCGTGTAAAAAGGTTAACGTGAAGGTTCTATAGCTGGATCAGAGACCTATAAGTCGATAAGATACTTGCTCAACTATTAAGGTGTCACTAAACACGTGTAAGCAACACTCGTAGACTACTAATGAGCCACACCCAAATTGGGTTGGCTGTCAAGACTAAGTCACATGCTGAGGTGGCTGCACTCCGCCTAGTCATGTGATAGGTATGGTGTTGGTTGCTGTGGGGGGATACCATGTTCTTGGTGGGCTTCTTGCTTAGGCGGCAACTAGAGCAGCAAGGCGGGCTGGGGTTAAATGAGTCGTGCTGAGCAATGCCCGTTGGAGCGGCGTAGTTGCTTCATGAATGCAATCGTCATGATGCATATTTGGCATTATCAAAAAAATGATGCATATATATTCGGTGTCTTCCATTAGCTTCGCATGCGTCCAGTTTTCCAGGGAATTGAGAACCGGGATATCTCCCGTCGTCGGATGTGAAACAATGGATATCATTTTGTTTCGACGGTGAAGCTTTTTGGAGGTGTTAGCACGGTGGAAGCAGCGATGGCTGAGCCGTCAATGGAACTATACCGGAGGATGGCTATGACCTATGAGGTGGGACGGTGGACGTGTTCATACCAAACAAAAAGGTGGGAGTGCTGAGGAAGAAGGGAGCAGAAGGAGGAAGAAAGATCATGCGCCGTTGGATTTACTTAATGGCATATAGCAGCTTCCTTTGCCTTTGAAGTTACACACTTACACGTGTGTGGATGTGCACATTTAGACGACTACTAGACCGTTATGCTCGGCGGGAACTTACACATACCGGATGGACCAGAGCCAGGTATAACAAGAGAGAAATTAAATGAGGGCTCCACAAGATCCTGGATGACAGATCATTTGTGATTTGTGAAGCGAAATGCTCCTTGGCCCTTGCTGCAGTATTGTCACGAATGAACACATGAAGATCCAATCGGTCCATAGAAATACTAGCATCAAATAGAGCTAGTGCACATATAAAAAAAATGATATTTGGGTCCTGGAGAGTAGCTAATACTGGTTAATACATATGGTTCAACACATAACTATGACACCAATGTGCAGGCATCAGGCAATATATTTAAGAGTACATATATACTACATAATCTAAAGGCGCTGAGCAAAGGAAGATGGGTCGATTACATATAATCAGCAGGAAAGATCCATGTCGGGCACCACTTTCTACCATGACGCTGCGGCACTGCCACGGTCTCTGTCAACAACGGTGTGATGATCCCAGTTCTCATGTTGTACACGCCAGTCACGAAGAGGATCTAGGTTAGGATAGTAGTCACACATGAAGTAGGTCGCAAGCACCACATTCATATGTTCGACAAGCTAATTACAGTTGAACTTGTAATAATTTTTAGAACTGAAGGTGTGAAATTAACAGGCAGTCTCCATTCCTCTAACTGGAACCAGCAACAACAACAGGAGTATAACGAGTTGTGAGGAAAATGCCTTAAAATGTGCAACGCCTAATGTTAATGAGACCAATAATTTTGCAGTCATTGTTATATGCAAAAGCCGTACGCCATTTATTTTGTTTATATAACATACCCTCAATATTTTTTTAAGGAAAAATAAGCGCAACCTTTTTCAAGAACATGCTCAAGCAGTGGGAGGCGCGAATCTAAACTGCGTACTAGTAGATCAGATAGATTCCATTGCCAGACAAAATAAAAACCTAGTTTTGGCCCATAAAGTTGGACTCGCCAGTGATTATGACCCTAAACCAGAGCACGGGGAGAAACGAGGTCCTGCAGCGTACTGGTGACTGGTGAGGGCGTAATTGGCCGGCCGGCGACAGGGGAGGAAGTGGAGCCGAGTCCGCCGGTCCCTTGCCGCAGCAGAGGAGGACGGCAGGCGGCCCCGCTGGAGATCTCCGGCGTGGTGGCTCGATGGGCGGCTGGGCGCAGTACTGTGACCTGGTACTGGGAAGGAGGGGAGGGGACGAGGAGAGAGCAGGTGGGCTGGTGGCGAATGGAGTAATGGAGGAGGTAGAAGAGCCCTGCATTTATATGTCTCACGAAATGCTGCTGTAGCACGCGGCGCCTCTGCAGCTACGAACGGCAGAAGCAGAACAGGGGAGGACGCGTCCACCCGAAAGGCGCGACCCAATCGCGAAAGCGTAGAACATTTTGCTGCTGCTGTAACTGCAACTTCCTGCAGTAATCTGGATGCTTATGAGTGAATGGATTCAGGAGAAAAGCCTTCGGAGCTCATCTTCTTTCTTCACAAGTTATCCGGTGGTCTACTTCTGCGAAATAACTTACTATACGAAACTTCCATGCCTATTTGGATTTTGGAAAACCTGTTCTCTTTGTAACGCATCTTTTTTTTTTTGTAACGCATCTATTACCGGATGGCTAATAGACAGGATATGGAAACTTCAAAACTCGACACCAGCCAATTGAAACGCCTCATGTTTGAGATCATAGCCACAAATCACACAAAATTTGAGCATATAAACAGCAGGGTGACTAGAACAATACTAAACAAGAAAAATTACTGAAAAAAAAAAACAAGGGATTGACAACAGATAACCTACCAACTCGGTTACCAATCATCTTTAAGTTGGAAAACTATAGATCAGAAACTAATAAGATTCTGAGCATAGAAGAAGCAACTAATAATAACCAGGTGAATTAGCATTTTAAGCGTCGCTAATACTACTCACTAGAAATTATGCTACTGATCAGGTGAATAGCAGTCTGCTCAGGTAACTAAAGTCTAAAACTCTAAAATGGGTGGAAAGGGGGAAGAGGAGTCTTCGGATAACCCATGAAGTAATTTCCGCATTTTAATAGACACTTCCTAGATATAGGGCTTAAGATAAGTCAGCTACAAATTGAGTCTCAATACTACTAAAAAAATGAAAACAGGTTGATTACTTATTGACAGTGTTGTAAAACTTGAAAAAGAAACAAAAAAAAGCTCATGTTCGAGATCATAGCTACAAGCCTACAATCACACGGAAATTTGAATATAGAAATGGGGACCTCCAAAATAAAATAGTAAACAGATAAACCATCCAAATCTGGTTAGTAATAAACCACTCTGGATTGGGAAAGGAAATAGATTCACCGCAAATTATAGGCCACAACTCAACCACGACTAAAATATTCTGAGCACAACACAAGAAACAGATGAAAAGAGCACTCATGTTAAATCAAATACTAAAATAGCAGTTGCTCCAGTTTCTGAGCATAACACAAGAAACAGATGAAAACAGCACTTATGTTAAATCAAATACTCAAATAGCAGTTGCTCCAGTTTTACTGAGGGAGCATATTTGTGAAATAACAATAACATTTGACAAAAGTATGCATACAAGCAGAGACCAGTCTATTAGATTATGTGCAAGAATGCCAAAACAGCAAAGGAAACTTATATTGGGCAGCGTATCACATTTCACAGAGCTTGAGTTGCGAAAAGCCATGTCAGACGGCATGGACCAACATGATATGATGGCAATGGCACAGCTGATGTATCTGACAGCAAAGGAATGGTAACTCCATTTTTCATGTTGTACACACCAGAGTCATGAAGAGGATCTGCAACAAGTTTCAACCCAGAAAGCTCACTCATGAAATAGATGCAATTTTCTTGAACTCCACTGCATTCTCCAGCTGGAAAAGATTTGGAGGAACTGGAGCTGACAAAGAGCGCATGGCCACCCAAATCGTTGACCCTTCTCCACCGACAAGGCTTGGTGATGAAATCTGCCTCAAAAACATCAAACTTACGAGTACGATCATAATCAATACACGGTGCAGGGTGTAAGCCGCAAATCCATCGGTTCACCATCAACAATTTACCAGCACATTCAACAAGGTATGGCTTGACTATATACTCCTCATCACTGGACATGGATTCAGGCCTGCTCAACAAATCATCAGAGGACTCAATGATGCATTTGAACAATGAGATCTTTGGCTTATGTTCAAGGTCCTCGACAAGTTCAATGTTTAAGAGCTTCCTGGAGCTATCAATTGCAAACAACTTTCCACCAAAGAATGAAATCTCTAAAAGGGCCTCTAATGGTTCCCTTCCTTGGATTGTGTCAGTGACAACAGGTGGCTGGAAAATACAAAGACCCCACGACTCATGCATGATAGCAACGAGCGGATTCAGTGACGACTCCAGGGGTGAGGGAACCGATAACTTGCAGAAAACGGGATTGAACTCAGGGCAACCAGGCAACCGTATATGCCAACCAGTTGATAGGTCAGGAAGCTTCAGGGTGTCCTCAGAAAAAGGGTTCATCAGTGAGCACTGACCATCACTATGCACAAGGAAGAGCCAGTTGTCTACAGAGCCATAGCAAAAAGCATCATCTGGCATAGGCATTTCGATAATTTCACCATCCGGTATGCTGAGGAAGGTCCCATCAAGGAGGGCGAGCCATGGAAGCGGAGGAGGTAGGGGTTGCAACAGAGCATTGGAACGCCACGGGTGGCAGACTGCTCTCAGCCGAACACGATCAGCTAGCGATGGAAGGCGCTTGAGGACAAGGCCTAGGAGCTCCGGAGGGAGGTCCGACCAAGACATAGGCCGTGCAGTCGCCACAAGTCTGCAAAAGAAGGCACATGGTTTCAGAGTATAACTTGGTAGATGGGCATATATAGCTACCAGGTATATACTTCTAATTTTTGGGCCAAAAGGCTAGCAAAGCTGAAGATTTACAGTACAACTAAATCATGAAGATGCTATGAACTCCACGAAGTCATCAGACATTCAGACCAGAAAGAAGCTTACCCTCTACTTACGCTACTTGCTCTAGCCAAGGGTAGAACATGCAGATAATACAGTAAACACCGTAACTAAGCCTAGAGTCTGTATAGAATTCGGAGTTACATGCTAAAATAGGGAAGATGATGAGAAACAACATATGTAGCACCAGGAGTATGGCAAACTGCAAGGAAATTGCTTTCCCCTGAGTAATAATTCTTGCGAATTGTTAATGATAGAATATTATAATACAATTCTGCTGTTGCAGTTATGTTTTAAATGCAATATCCAGATGACATTGTACAGAAGATGAGAAGAACATAAATCTGAAGAAAGGATCGATTTGTACAGCAAACTACTGTTACAATCCAAAAAACACGATACCACTGGTAGATTCTGGTTATGTGAACAGCAGTTTGCAGATGAAATTAGATACCTGAACCTGAACGTGCAGGGCCGGAGCCAACGAGGGCTTACCGCTCACAGCTTCATCGCGAGGGCCAGATGGCCGGTCGGCGAGAGGGGAACAGGCGGATCCGAGCCCGACGCCTGCAGCGGAGAGGATGGCGTCCGATCGGAGCTCACTCCTCCGGCGTGGCTCGAGGAGCGCAGGGGGCGCGAGTCGCGGCCTGACCGTGGGTGGGAGGGGGGAATCGGAGGAAATGGCGGATCGAAGCGGGCAGGTCAGTTATCACGGTTTGACCGTGTAAGTCTTTGTATATCCGTAGGGTTAATTCATAAAAGAACCCTGTGCAACCTTGGAAATTATAAATTAAAGTCACAAGATGTTAATTCAATGGACAGATTAGTGGTGGGATTGTTTTACAAACTATCTACCCCGTGCAACCAGATACGTTCCCGCTCCCTGTCTTTTTAAACATAAGAACTGAGTCACTACATTGTTCATAACGCGTAGGCATAAAGCTAGAATCTTCATGTATTTTTAAATAAGACATTTAATTAGCTTCCTGAGAAAATATCATGCTAGAATTACTTAAGAGCCGTATCACGTTATAAGAAAAGCAAAGTTTACTATTTTTAGTGGTGAATAAGAGCCACACCGCATTACCAAAAAAAAGCATAGTACATTATTTTAGTGGTGAATAAATGTTTTGAAACGACTAGTGTTTTCTTTTTTTCGTGTGCCATCGTGCTGCTGCGCTTTCATTTTTTTTTTTTGCATAAATAGTCTGAAAAGAACGATCCGATAAGGCTCAATGCGTGCAAGTCATAACTAACACATACATTAATCTCTCTGAAAATACCTGACTGGTTCTACGCGAGATTGATAAGAGGAGAAAAGGTTTCCTTTGGGCAGCCAAAAGCAAAGCTCAAGGGGGAAAATGCATGGTAGCATGGCCGGTGGCCTGTCGGCCAACTGAGCTGCGGGTTCTTGGAATTCTGGACCTCAGGCTGGCCTCCTTTGCTCTGCGTTTGAGATGGCTTTGGCTGAAGAAGACTGATGGTAACAGGCCATGGAGATACCTACCGTCAGACTTTGCCCAAGACAGGAGTCTGCAACAAATACTGCAAGTTTCTATTCAAGTTCAGTTGGGGGATGGCAACCTTGCGCTCTTCTGGGTGGACAATTGGTTTGGCCAGAACTCTCCCTGCATACTTGCCTCAGACCTCTGTCAGCTCATCACGCCAAGGATTAGAAACACTTGGACAGTAGCAGACGCTCTCACCGGCAAACGTTGGATTGCCGATATTGTCGGACGTGCTACAGTGCATGCCATCTCACAGTATATTTCTCTTTGGCATTCGATGGCAACGGTTCAGCTAACGCCCGAAGTTGAGGACAGGGTGTCCTGGAGGTGGGAAAGCGCGGGCACATACTCGGCCAAATCAGCCTAGAAAGCGTTCTTCATTGGATCTACAAGAGCCCCGGCAGCAAAGTCTTGTGTGGCGTGCCTGGGCGCCGCTGAAAGTAAAATTTTTCATGTGGCTAGTAAGGAAAGATTATGGACTACAGCTCGGAGACAAAGGCATGGTCTGCAAGATCGAGCGGAATGTATGCTGTGTGACCAAGAGATTGAAATAGCAGAACACCTGCTAGCTCAATGCTGCTTCACGCAGGAAGTTTGGCAAAGCCTCACTTCAGTACTGAACCTCCAGAACATTGCGCCTTCACAAAGCCAAACTCTGTCAGATTGGTGGTTGCACAAAAGGGAGATGATCAGCGCTGACAAAAGAAAGGGCCTGGACTCCGTTTTCATGTTGGTCTCTTGGCGAATTTGGAAGCAACGAAACGACCGCGTTTTCCAGAGAGATTCACAGAAGACCCCAACACAGCTCTCCCGCGATATCGCTGAGGAGGCCAACCTTTGAAGTGCTGCAAGCGCCAAGCACATCGGTGTGTTCAGTTGGCCTCCTGCATCGAGCTAGCTCATCTACACTCGTTGTAACTGTAATGTGGGTTGCGTTGGTTTCAATCATGTAACAGTGTGTCAGGTATCCCGTGTGCGTGCGCCCGGTTAGGTCCGTGTTGTAAAATTTTTATTTCGCTCTTCTTAATACAAAGATACGCAGCTCTCCTGCGTATTCTAGAAAAAAAAAGTCATAACTAACACTATACAGCAAGAAAAAAAGGAATTGATGATAATGAGTACTCCGTCTATCTCAAAAAATAAATCATCATTCTAAAATTTAGAACAAATTAACAAAAAGGTAAAATAATCTTACTTGTTCCTATTTATTAGCTATATTTGTTCCTATTTATTAGCTATATTTATAGCTAATTGACTGCATGCACATGCACCTACCAAATAGGGTAAATGACTTGTTTTTTTAGATAAATTTTAAATCCTAGAATGACTTGTTTTTAGGATAGAGAGAGTATTGCTTTGACTAATAAGGATAAAGATGGAAAGGACACCGAGCAAAAGAATGACCAGAACCCCATGATCTGATCCTTGGATATTTGCCACCCTGTTCATGGTTTGTGATAAGAAGGACAACAAGATCAATTTCACTGTTGCATCGTGAAATTTATCTATCAGACAATAAATTCTAAGAACTTTCAGCAATAATAACATCACATTCGCTTGCTGGATAAAGTACTCGATAAAGTATTAAAAGGCAGGAAATGAAAACCCCACAACATACAGGTTAAATCAATGAATGTAACTCCAATGTTGCTGATAGCATGCTTGTGAACAGAAATGAAATGCTCTCTCATCGAAATATTGGCACAAGTAAACAGATAGAAGATAGGCTTAGTTCAAGGAAAGACTTCATTCAAATATAGAGCATACATATAGTACTTGAGCCCAAGGAGGTTCTATACTAACATCTGGCGATAAATGAGCTCCAGGGTGTATGGATCGGAAGGCCAACTTCAGAAATCTTTCTGATTTAATTCAAGGAAATTTAGGTCCCAATTCCCTCTATCCAAACAGGCTAAGACACAAGGTGACTTCAGATAACAAATAGGAGTACATATAAGAACCCAAGGCAATAAACAACCTAAGCTGGGTTGCTTAGATAGACTCAGCAGGGAAAAACCATATAGGACGCCATTAACCAACACGATACGGCGGCATTGTTATGTTGTACACACCAGAATCACGGAGAGGATCAGCAGCACAGTGCAGCCGAGCATAGTCACACATAAAAATATATGCAATCCTCTTGAATTCCATTGCACTCTCCAGCTGGAAAAGACTTGGAGCAATGCTGGCCAAAAAGAGTGCATGGCCACCCAACTTATTGACAACTTTCCATTGACCAGGGTTGGTACTCAAGTCTGCCTCAAATACCAGAAATGCAACTGTACAGAAATGCTCAAGGAGACCATGACTCGTTGGACGGTCACAGGCCACGTTGCGAAACCATCGTTCCACAATCAACAGTCTGCCATCACATTTAACTAGATACATTCTGATGGAAAACAGCTCACCTGCTGACAGGTGGTGAGGACGGCAACTCGAATGATCCATGGAGTCAATTATGGATTTTACGGATGCGATCTTTGGGTTACTTCCAGGGCAACCAGAAATCTCAAAGATCAAGAGTTTGTGACATGAGGCAATACCATACAGATTGTTACGAACGGCGTATGGAATATGAAGTTAAGAATCAAACCACAATAGGAGACACACGATTTACGTGGAAAACCCCTTCAATGTGAAAGGGAAAAACCACGGGCACCAGCCGGGAACAATCTCACTATATCAAGAGTTTAGGGCTACACGCCTATGGCGGCTTACAAGAGAATCTGATAATCTCTCTCTCTTCTATCTCTTCTGTCGTTCTAAACCCTAGCAAGGGTGTATGTATATATAGTACCGAAACCCCAGACAGGGGGTATTGAGCTGTACGGACTCTTGGTCCCGTACAAGGATGGAACTCCTCCTCGTCCGACCTTGAGTCCTTCGTCCTGGAGTCGGATGCGCCTGGGATTTCGCCTCGCCCGACCTCAAGCCTGGGGTCGGATGCGCCTGACCCCTTTAGGGTCGATCTCCGACTCGCCCGACTCGCCCGACCCCAAAGTCAGGGGTCGGGGAACGCTCCGCCTCGCCCGACCCCGAGTGTTGGGGTCGGGATATTCACCGCCTCGCCCGACCCCGAGTGTTGGGGTCGGGATATTCACCGCCTCGCCCGACCCTGAGTGATAAGGGTCGGGAAGGTCGGCCATTATCCTGGAGTGAATTTGGAACAACTCCAACAAACTCCACCTTGAGACAAATTCATCTTGTATCATCAACCCTTCAACCTGAACAGAACAAAGACAAGAAGAAACCACTAGTGCCAATAATAGTCTCTTGGACTATCCAATTAAACCAACTAAGCCTGAGCACAGCTCAAACTTAGTAACAGGAACAGGCTTTGTCATCATATCAGCAGGATTATCATGCGTACTGATCTTGCATACCTTCAGCTTACCTTCTTCAATCACATCACGCACAAAATGATACTTGATATCAATGTGCTTAGTTCTTTCATGGAACATTTGATCTTTAGTGAGGTAAATTGCACTTTGACTGTCACAGTGCAAACTTATGCAAGATTCAACTCCACAAAGCTCGGCGTACAAACCTTTCAGCCAAATCAATTCTTTGCACGCTTCACAAATCGCCATATATTCTGCTTCAGTAGTAGACAAAGCAACAACCGACTGTAAAGTAGCCTTCCAACTCACAGCACAACTGCCAACAGTAAACACATAGCCTGTGAGTGATCTGCGCCTGTCCAGATCAGCAGCATAATCTGAGTCCACATAGCCAACAAGACCTTCATCAGTTCTTCCAAACTTTAAACAGGAATTTGCTGTGCCTTTGAGGTATCTGAAAATCCATTGAACTGCCCTCCAATGTTCTTTGCCGGGATTAGACATATATCTACTAACAAGACTCATAGCATATGACAAATCTGGGCGAGAGCAAACCATGGCATACATCAAAGACCCAACAACACTAGAATAAGGAACCTTTGACATGTCTTTGACCTCTGCATCTGTTCTAGGACACTGAGCAGCTGACAACTTGAAGTGAGGTGCAATAGGAGTACTTACAGCCTTAGCATCTTGCATGTTGAAACGCTGAAGAACTTTCTTGATATAATTCTGTTGACTAAGAAATAGCAAACCAGAATTTCGGTCTCTACTAATTTCCATACCAAGAATTTTCTTAGCACTACCAAGATCTTTCATATCAAAACCGCTACTCAATAGCTTCTTTAACTTATTTATTTCAGTCTTACTCTTGGCAGCAATCAGCATATCATCAACGTATATCAGCAAGTATATAGGTGATCCATTAACATGCTTGATATAAACACAGCTATCATACTTAGATCTTTTAAAACTGTGTGATAACATAAATGAATCAAACCTCTTGTTCCACTGTCGAGGGGACTGTTTCAAACCATACAAGGATCTCTTCAACTTGCACACATATTTCTCCTTGCCAGGCACTATGAAACCTTCTGGTTGGTCCATGTATATGTCCTCCTCGAGCTCTCCATGCAAAAACGCAGTCTTCACATCTAACTGCTCAAGCTCAAGATCATGTGAAGCAACAACACTAAGGAAAGTGCGAATTGAACTGTGTTTTACCACTGGAGAGAAAACATCATTGTAGTCGACACACGGAATTTGGCTGTAGCCTTTTGCAACTAACCTTGCCTTATATTTCGGAGGCTCGCTTGGAGATAAACCCTCCTTTCTTTTGAAGATCCATTTGCAGCGGATGGCCTTCTTATTCTTAGGCAAAGGTACAAGTTCCCATGTACTGTTCTTCTCAAGAGATTGCATCTCCTCATGCATGGCCGAAATCCAATTTTCAGTATCGCCACAATGAATAGCTTCTTTATAGGTTGCTGGCTCATGAACATTCTCCACCTGTTCAGCACAACTCAAAGCATGGTAAGACAAATTACACGCTTCAATGAGGCGGTTAGGAGGGGCAACTGTCCTTTTGGACTTGCGTTGAGCAATGGGTAGATCCTCCTCTGGAGTTGGCTGGACATTATCATGAGCATCAGCCGACCCCGAGATTGAGGGGTCTGGCGTATCAGCAACATCCGACCCCGGAGCCAAGGGGTCTGGCGCTTGAGCATCAGCCGACCCTGGAGCCAAGGGGTCTAGCGCATCCGACCCCGAGACCAAGGGGTCGGGGTTATCAGCATCATTACGAGCGTTCTCCACCTGCATGCGCATACGCTGCAGTTCTTTGTCTGGAACTTTATCTGAGGGTAAGCTGTCAGTAAACATCACAGATTCATTGAAAATAACACTTCTGCTCATAAAGGTCTTTCCTGTTTCCGGGTTCCACAATTTATAGCCTTTGACACCCGAACCATAACCAAGGAAAAGACATTTAACAGCTCTGGGCTCTAATTTTCCATTATCAACATGAGCATATGCAGTGCATCCAAAAACTTTCAACTGTGAGTAATCAGCAGGCGTACCAGACCACACCTCAATGGGAGTTCTTTTATTTAGTGGAATAGAAGGCGACCTGTTGATCAAGTAACAGGCAGTATTAGCAGCTTCAGCCCAAAAACGCTTGCTCATCCTAGCATTAGACAGCATGCAACGAGCCTTGGATATGATGGATTTGTTCATGCGTTCGGCCACACCATTCTGTTGTGGAGTATGGGGAATAGTGTGATGCCTTACAATGCCTTCTGATCTGCAATAATCATTAAATTTACGCGAACAAAATTCTCCACCATTATCAGTGCGAAGCAATTTCACCTTCCTTTCAGTTTGCCTTTCAATCATGACTTTCCAGTCCTTAAAAGCAGCAAAGGTATCATCTTTCTGTTTCAGAAAATAAGGCCACACTCTTCTAGAGTAATCATCAATGATTGTGAGCATGTAACGAGCACCACCAAGCGAGGACTTACGGGAAGGACCCCATAAATCAGCATGAATATAATCAAGAGTACCTTTAGTGGTGTGAACAGAAGTGTTGAAACGTACCCTTTTATGCTTCCCGAAAATACAGTGCTCACATAACTTCATTTTACTCGAAGTGCAGCCATCCAGTAGGTTTCTCCTCATCAATTCTGCCATACCATGGTGACTCATATGTCCCAGACGCATATGCCAAAGGTTAGTTTTACTAGGTTCCTCATTAGTAACAGCAGCAACAGCGGAATCAGATCCAGGTAAAGTACACCCTCTAAGGACATATAATTTTGCAGAATTGAGATCACCTTTCAAGCAGACAAGATTACCTCTTGATACCTTCAGAACACCATCCGAACCGGAATATTTGTAACCTTTTGCATCAAGCGTGCTCAATGAGATAAGATTTCTGGACATCCCTGGTATGTACCTGACGTTTTTCAGAGTGCGTGTCATGCCATCATGAGTCTTGATCTGAACTGATCCAATCCCCACAATATCACACGGGGTATTATCTCTCATCCGCACAACATCTCCTTTCGGCATAGACTTATAAGAGCTAAACCAATTTCTGTTAATGCAAATATGAAATGAACATGCAGAATCAAGGATCCACTCATCATGACCAGCAACACAACCGGCAAATACCACCAGACTATCTCCAGATTCTTCATCAGACACGGCAGCAGCAACAGAGACCTTACCAGCCGACTTGTTTTTCTTCTTCTCCTTATTCTGTACTTTTCTGCAATCCTCAACATTGTGATTTGTTAGCTTGCAATAAACACAGAATTTTTTGTTACCATGCGGCTTGGACTTTGAACGGCCTCTCCTTTCATAGTTTTTTCTTCCATCATCATTGGAGGATCTGTTATCAGTTCTGCCTCTCACAAGCAAAGCATCGCCTCTGGGGGACGACGTTCTGTCATTCTGCACCATACCTTTCATCTTCTCCTTTGATTGGAGAGCCTCATAAACTTCCTTTAAGGTTAGTTCATCACGGCTCAAGAGTATGGTGTCACGAAAATTTGCATACGAAGTTGGCAAAGAACATAACAGTAAAAGACCTAAGTCCTCATCATCATACTTCACCTCCATTGATACTAGATCGGCGACGATCTTCTTGAATTCAGCGATGTGGTTCATCACTGAATCTTCTTCCTTCATCTTCAGGGTGAATAGCTTCATCTTCATCTGCATCTTACTGGTTAGATCCTTGGACATACAGATCGATTCCAGTTTTAGCCATAGTTCTGCAGCAGTTTTTTCTTTCAGACACTCCTGCAAAATATCATTATGAAGATGCAACTGTATTAAGGCGAGAGCTTTCTGATCCTTGCGGATCTCTTCTGGAGTCCACTCGGCCTTTGTCTTCTTCCCGAAGCTATCCAGCGCCTCATCATAATCATGAGTTTGCGCCAGAATTCCCCTCATCTTGACTTGCCATAGAGAGAACCGCGTGTCGTAGTTCAGCAGCGGTAGATCAAACTTCATCGACGTCGACATGGAACCAAACAGCAACCAATGCTCTGATACCACTTGTTACGAACGGCGTATGGAATATGAAGTTAAGAATCAAACCACAATAGGAGACACACGATTTACGTGGAAAACCCCTTCAATGTGAAAGGGAAAAACCACGGGCACCAGCCGGGAACAATCTCACTATATCAAGAGTTTAGGGCTACACGCCTATGGCGGCTTACAAGAGAATCTGATAATCTCTCTCTCTTCTATCTCTTCTGTCGTTCTAAACCCTAGCAAGGGTGTATGTATATATAGTACCGAAACCCCAGACAGGGGGTATTGAGCTGTACGGACTCTTGGTCCCGTACAAGGATGGAACTCCTCCTCGTCCGACCTTGAGTCCTTCGTCCTGGAGTCGGATGCGCCTGGGACTTCGCCTCGCCCGACCTCAAGCCTGGGGTCGGATGCGCCTGACCCCTTTAGGGTCGATCTCCGACTCGCCCGACTCGCCCGACCCCAAAGTCAGGGGTCGGGGAACGCTCCGCCTCGCCCGACCCCGAGTGTTGGGGTCGGGATATTCACCGCCTCGCCCGACCCCGAGTGTTGGGGTCGGGATATTCACCGCCTCGCCCGACCCTGAGTGATAAGGGTCGGGAAGGTCGGCCATTATCCTGGAGTGAATTTGGAACAACTCCAACACAGATTGCCATCAAATAATTCAATCTCCTCAAGGTAGTATGCTAGTTCTCCATACCTTCCTCTCGACAAGTCAGTGGCAATTGGTGATTGGCAAATACAAACTGTACGGCCATTACCATCATCCGAGATCAGCATAGTGACAAGGGAATCTAGTGATAAGTCCAGGGGTGAGGGAAACCACCAGCTTAGAGAAAAGAAGATTAAATCTTTCATTTGCATTAAACCAGTCACGGCGCAAATAGTGGCTAGATTAGGAAGGTCCAGCTTGGCCTTGGAGAAAGGGTTCATCAATGAGCACCCACCATCATTTTGCATGAGCAAGAGCCAATTGTCAATGGAACCACAGAAGTTTCACCTGGTACAGGAACCCTGATAATTTCACCATCTGGGATGATCAGTCAGGAAGGTCCCATTGAGGAGAGTGAGCCACGGGACCGGAGGAGGCAGGGCTTGCAGTCGAGCATTGGAGCTCCAAGGGCCACAGACTGCTCTCAATCTGACACGATCAGGTAGGGAGGGGAGGCGCTTGAGGACTAGGCCTAGGAGCTCTGGAGGGAGGTCTGACCAGGATGAAGAACATGCAGCCTCCATGGTCCAACCTACAAGGTATAGGGTTCAGAGTTTCGGAAAATACTTGGCTGAAAGCCTTGTAACTGAAGGTCTGTATGCTTCTTGTAATTTATGTGCCAAAAAAGAGCCAAACTGAACTTCAGAGTACAGTCAAATTTTGTTTCAAAACAAAATGTTTCAGAGTGCAGTCAAATTATTTTAAAAAGTGCGGGGGATACCAGCAAGCAATAAGGTCTGAAACAAACTTTGATTATCATAACTCCTACTTTCCTGCACTAGCAGTTCCAGTTGACATTAAGATGTAAACACCATATGTATGACAAGTAACATGATAAACTGCAACTGAGCTTAGCCTTGTTTTCAAACTCAAGTTGCATGAGTAAAATAGAGGAGGACGATTATTTCTAGAAAGAGAAACAGCAGCCACAGTAGTATGAGGAATTGCCAAGTTCAGAGCCAAATATCTTTCAAACCATGGATCTTTTGAACCTGATTTTCATCTACAAGTTGTAGCCCTATAATCCACATACAACTTTGCTTAAGGCTTGACCGGGGAGTTAAGGTTCAATTTTGGTCGAAATTCATCAAACAAATGGTCCAGTTCAGATGGATGTTTGTTCACTGAAACTTAACTCTGAACCTTTCAATTTTGGCAAGGTTCGTGGCCACAGATCTTCGAAACCGTGAAAGTTTTAAACATAAACCTTGTACTTCAAAGTCTAGTAAGGATATCTGGTGAGTGAGTTTGTTTTGGACACATTTCATCAAGGAAGTGATCGGGTTCAGAACTTTGACCGCACTGAAGATTGTTATGAAACGTGTATTTTGATCACAGCTCAGAGATGTTTACCTCTCAACCGAATCAATTGTTGGGCTTACGGAGCACGCATGCGCCGACCGACCGAATTCCTTCCGCCCGGAGTCCAACCACAACCCCTCCGCCGCCGGACGTCGCCACCGGAGGCCTCATCTCGTCCCGGCAAGGCGGATCGGCGAGGCCTATGCGGCTATGCGTACCTGGGCTTGAATGAGACGAATGCGCGAGCTTTCGTTCCTTGCCGCGGCGGCGGGTGGGTGAAGAGCTGGTGCTAGGGCTTGAGGATGGGGAGGGCATGGATTGGTCGAGCCTTGCGCTTGCAGTGGACAGAGGGCGGCGACCCTCGGCGGCAGCGGATTGCTGAGAGGGGAGAAGGAGCGGCTGCCCATCTGGAGGAGGAAAGGGCTTATTTATAAAACAACAAGGAGCTTTATGAATAATATCGGATCGCGATTATTGATCGCCATCCAAATAAGGGATCTTTACATAAAATGGCCACCTGATATTTTACATAAAAACCCCTAAATTGGATCGCGATCAAAAATCGCGATCCAAAAGAGGGGTGTTAATGAAAAATCCTTGGTCCGATGATTTTCAGGAAACCCCCTATTATGCAAGCCAGCAAGACGGAGGCCGACGAGGCCGCGCTGCCACCGGCGTCCGTCGCGATGCAATCGGAGGATACATCCGCCGACAGAGTGCACCAAAGACGCAGCTCCGAAGGCGGCGGCGGCTTTTCTGCCCTCCACGGCGCCGCCACCACCCGGGGACGAGGCGGCCGCCATGGACACGTGCATCGTCAGCATTGCCAACCAAATGCGGCCGCTCGACTTCACCGACAAACACCGAGTGGTACAGCACCAAGCTCCGCTCCGTGGCAGCACTCGCCGGCATCCTCTACTCCTACCAGACCCTCGTCCAGGGCTTCGCCGCTCGGATGATGCCGGCGCAGGCTGCGCAGCTCGAGGCCTCGAGTCCAAGGCTCCAAGCCCATCGTCCTCGTTGTCAGCCCCGAGCGCCGCTACGTGCTCCAAACCACCCGCACGCCTGAGTACCTCGGCCTCGACAGGGTCAACGGCCTCCTCGCGCAGGCCGGCGGCGGCAGCGACGGCGTCATCAGCGGATCAGCCTCGTCGACTCCGGCGTCTAGCCCCGGGCCGGCCAAATGGCGGGGCAAGTGGGACGACGGCCCCAACTTCACCGCGTCAGCGTGCAACAACAAGCTCATTGGCGCGCGGTGCTTCGCGGCGTCGTACCAGGCGTCGCCGCGTCGGCGAACAAGGGCGCCGGGCTGGACGGGACCAAGGAGGCGCGGTCGCCGCGGGACGTGGTTGGGCACGGAACGCTCACGGCCAGCACGGCGGCGGCGCACGCCGTGCGGAGCGCCGGGCTCGGGGGGATGCCGGTCGGCACGGCCAGGAGCATGGCGCCGCTCCCGCGCGCGCATCGCGGCGAACAAGGCGTGCTGGGCGGGCGGGTGCTATCGCCTATAGCAAGGACATAGTGGCGGCCATGGAGGCCGCGGTGGCGGACGGCATTACGCATTGTGAAACGCACTTGGAATTTTGCCCGGCGGAATGGAATGGAAGCACGAAGAAGGTTTCTTCAGAAAAAACTGGTGGTAAGATCTGAAGCAAGCGCACTGACGAGCCATGTCCATCAGCATCCTGCAACTGCCCAGCCACAGCACGTGCTCGCCTTCGTACATGAGGTGCAGCCTGGGAGGAGAACAATGCGAGGCGCGTAGCCGCGTACCATGTCGTCCATGCCCAGCCGGCGCGAGCACAGGCGCGTGGAGCAACTGATTCCGGCCGGCGGCGCCCGGTCGTAGCTGCCGGAGCAGAGGAGAGGAAATGTTGCTGGTGCTACCCCTTGAGCGAGATGGAGCCTTGCGATCCCCGCCGGGATAGGGGGCGGCGCGGCGGCGGTGCCGACCGATGGGAGCAAGGATACGGAGACGGGTAGCGGCTGGAACGCAGCGGCGCTCCGGCGAGCCAGGGCACCAAGGCACCAAAGCAGAGGAAGCGCTTGTACCGGGGGTGGACGGTATTTCATTTACCGTCCACCCCTGGGGTCCTTGGGGACCGTTCGATCAGAAACGTGCGGATCGAATTCGGCGCAATCGGAGTCTGACTCAGTCGTCTCGTATCCCGCGGAGGCCGGAGGTCGGGTGGCGCTGGCGCCCCTACGACCGCTGGTCGCCGGCAGCCTGGGTGCCGCCGTGTCGTCGCCACATTGCCGTCGTGAGCTTGCATTGCCTGGTTTTCCGAAATTGAACTCGAGCTGCTGCTGCTCGGCCTTTGTCCGCGAATGCGTTGCTCAGCTCAGTACGGTCTCAACGGCTTCGACATCGACGTCGTCAGTCTACAGCAGCGCCATGGTAAAGAGCATCTTCGTCGCGTGCTCCTCCGAGATTCGAGAACAAGGGGCCGCGGGCATAGGCACGCTCGCCAACGGCGCGCCGTGGCTCACCACCGTGGGCGCCAGCACATTGGACCGTCAGATCCCCGCCTATTTCGTCCTCGGCAACGGCAACAACATCACAGGGGTGTCCTTTGTACGGCGACGACCCCTCGCCACTCATCAACGCTGCCAGAGCGTCAACGACACCGAGGGCAACGGCGGGCTCTGCTTGGCCGCGCCGGCACGCTTGTCCCGGATGAGAAGGTTAACGGCAATAAGATGGTCATCCGCGACCGCGGCGTGGACCACGTGGTCCAGAAAGGCATCACCACACCGTCGTCGAGAACGCCGGAGGCTCCGGCATGGTGGCGTCGAACACGGCGCGGCGGAAGGCGAGGACCTGATCGCCGACCCGCACGTCCTCCCAGCCACCAGCGTGGGGAACATGGACGAGCGACAGATACGTGGCGAGCAGCCCGGTCGCGGTGATGGCGCGAGGAGATCGTATGCATGAAGCTCTTTCCAACGACAGTTTTTCTTCGAAAGGGAGCTTTCAGTTCGCTCCCCAGTCCTTCAACCCTGTTTGCCTCCTTTCTCTTGCTTGAAGGAATAGTCCCTTTTGAAAAGCTCGTTTGCAAATTGCAATAAATGATTGATGTCCTCATCTCAATACAAAGAAGAGCATGTAAACCAATACCATAGTGATCCTCACAGTTAAAGTGATCGACTAAACCTAATAGCAAGAACCCACCATCATCTAGGAACAGCTGTATATGTGAATCTCAGAACTTTGCAGGTTACTCTGAAACTCGGGATTCAGAGCCAAATATCTTTCAAAGCATGGATCTTTTGAACCTAAGTTTCTTCTACAAGCTGTAGCCCTGTAATCCTTCTACAACTTTGATAAAGGGTTTACCGGGAGGTAACATTCAATTTTGGTCGAAATTCATCAAACAACTCAGCCAGTTCAGATGGATGCTTGTGCACAGTGCACTGAAACTTAATTTTGAGTCTGAACCTTTCAGTTTTGGCCAAGGTTCGGGGTTAGAGATCTTCAAAACCGTGCAAGCTTTAAACACAAACCTCGTACGCAAGTTAAAGCCCTATGTCCACTTCAAATTTTAGTAAGGATATCTGGTGAGTTGGATTGTGTTTTGGACACATTTCACCAAGGAAGTGATCGAGTTCAGAACTTTGGCCGCACAGAAGATTGTTATGAAACGTGTATTTTGGTCAGAGTTCAGAGATGTTTATCTCTCAAACGAATCAACCGTTGAGCTTACAGCCTTTACAGAACCTGTAGGCCTATGAACGGACTTCAAAACTTAGTAAGGGTTTTTGGTCTTTTGGAGTTTGTTTTGGATCAAGTTCACTTAAAAAGGGGGCCTGTTTCTCGGTGCACGTTTGAGCTCTGGAGCTTGCCCTGCAGCAAGCAGCTCGCCCGCTTCACTTGCTCGCCGCTGCACGCCGCGTCGCCGCCGATTTTTATCGCGCCACACGTTAATCCGAAACAGAATCTGGCCTTCAAAACCAAATTCCTTCCGCCCGGAGCCCAACCAGGCAACCACAACCCTTCGGTATTTGTTCCCGCGCTGCGAAGCCAGAGGCAATCGGTGGCTGCCAAATAGAAACTTTAGGCTCAAAACCACTACCCCCAATCAGTGCAGCAATGAGAGAAAGTGGTGACAATTCCAGGCGTGAGGAAACCACCAGCTTATAGTCATACTCGCACAGCTTAACTGCAGTGCAGCCATCGGCACAGCAACGAAAAAGAGCCATGGAGAAAGGGTTCATCAATGAGAAACCACCATTGCTGTGCATTAGGAAGAGCCATTCATTAATGGAGCCAAAACAGCAAGCGCCATCAGGAACACGTATTTCACCACCTGAAATGCTGAGCATCGGGCAGAGTGAGCCATGGGAATAGAAGGGGAAGTGACTGTACCCTGGTATTTGATCGCCATGGGTGGCATGCTGCTCTCAAACGAACACGATCAGCTAGAGAGGGCCAGAGGGGAGGCGCTGCAGGAAAAGATCCAGGATTTCAGGCTGGATTTCTGACCAAGGTGGATAATATGCTGGTGCAGCCGACATTGTGCGAGCCTACAGAACAAGACAGGAGAGCATCAGATTAGCTTACTATGAGGGAAAAAAGTTTGGACTCCAATGAAACTAGTGCTGGGAGTCTGGGACCACCTATTTCCACGAGATCGGAAAAAAGAATAACAGCTTGTACTTGATAACAGCAGCATCAATGACAATATGCAGTAAGCACTACTCTACATTTATACATTCGACGGTGTAGCTAGAACTGAACTTTGTGTTCAAAACTGTATGCGAACAAAATCCTTCCTTCAACTAGCAACAGCAGAATCACTATGAAAGGTATGACATTGTCAAGAAAATGGCTTCTTTCCATGTACGATGACCTGAACGCAATTTATTGAACAACTGCAATCCCAACTCTCTAGTAAAACAGCATACATTGGTTAAATTAAACATAAATGAAACGTCAATTGGATCTTCAGAAATTTTTTAAAAAATCGTTACTCAAAAAAAACAGTAAAATTTTGGTTGATACCAGCAAGAAATTTAGCAATATCTGGCCCAAGAGGAAGGCTTACACGCGGGGCCTAATGGCTGGCCGGCGAGACCTGGGAAGGTCGTAATAAGTGCAGCGAACAGCAGCGGTGGTCGTGCCCGGCTGCTGGTGTCGGAGAGGCGAGATAGAGCGCGGCCGCAGCGGGGGAGAAGGGCGTCCGAGTGGTGGCGGTGATTCCGCTGCGAGGTTCACATGGCCGAGCCACCGATGGTGATGGCGGATCGGCGGATGGGTGTAGACGAAGGGGAAGGGGAAAGGGGGAAGCCGCCTTGCAAATTTGGGTTTTCGTCCTCATCTGGCAACTGCCTCACTTTTACCGTAGTAAAAAAAAAAATGTGTATATTTTCATTTTACCCCTCTTCAATAAAAAAAGGAATGAGTTTGTTTATATAATCTCAAATGAGTAACTTTTTTACTTTTTTTTTACACTATAGTCAAACACTCACACTTAAGTTACCCCTCTCCTGATGAAGGGGCACACACAAATGACAACTTAATAAACTTGATAAATAATGAGTTCATTTTTAAGTGCCTTATAGTAGTTTCCGAAAATATCAACATCATACAGTTAAATTTTGAAACACAACAAAAAGTAACAATTTCACAGATATCGCCTTAGAACCCGTGCCCCCCATCCCGATGAACCAGCGTTATTTTCTTTCTTCAGGATGCACGCAGCCTGTTTCACCTAAGAACACTGTACTTCTGGTCGACGGCGGCTGACGACCTAACACAAACAGATTCAACAGCGAGCTGCGGCGAGTGATTTGATCATGTGACGAGGTTCAATCCCTCGGTGATGAGCGAGTCGGCGATGACCTGGTTGGCCGCCTCCGACGGGTGGACGGCGTCCCAGAAGACGTAGGACGTGGCGTTGGGGCACGTCCCCACCGACTTGGGGTTGCAGAGGAGCACCGTCGTCTCCACCGTCCCCGTCCCGCAGCACCCGCGCCTCGCCTCCGTGAAGCCCTGCGCCTGCGGGTCGGTGGCGAGGTCGTGCAGCGGCGTGTAGATGTCGAACACGGCGATCTTGAGGTCCGGGTACCGGCGCGACAGCGCCTCCACGGTGGCGTTCATCTTCCCGTTGAAGCTCTGGGAGTCGCGGTTCAGCCTGGAGACGCAGCCGTTGCTCCCGTGCCCGAACAGCGTGATCGACGCCGGCAGGCAACCCAGCGGCGGCAGCGACGTCACGCCGATGCGCCGCGCCCCCATGCCGTAGAGTTGCTGAAGATGATCATCAGAACACCATTGAAGCAGCTTAATTGGATGATCTGGAACATGTCGATCGATCAGTGATGAGTGTTGCTGAATTACCGAGACGGTGTTGCTGAAGATGGCGACGAGGCGGTCGGAGAACTGGTCGGCGGTCTGGGTCTTGAAGAGGAAGGGGTTGATGTAGTAGTTCTGGACGAAGTCGCTGGCGCCGGCGCTGATGATGTAGAGCGCGCCGGAGATGATGGAGTGGGCCTGGGCGCCGCCGGCCACCGCCGCCAGCTTCGACTGGTACTCCCGGAAGTACTGCAGCTGCTGGGACAGCGGGATCGCGTGCTGGATCGATCACACAGTCACAGTCAAGAGCTTGGTCCAGTTAGCAGAGATCAGCTCATCATTCACACTCACATGCAGGATTGCAAATCAGATCAAGTACCACTGGTAGGTACCACCAGCATCGAGATCGATGGCGATAGATTTCTGCTCGAATTCTTGGGAATGTTACTGAAGATGCATTATACTTACATACATGAGCGCCGTGTGGTCGTAGTACCCGGATCCTGCAGACGCGAAGTTGGCGCCGATCAGAAGGTTCTGCCCTGACGCCTGTGGGCTCAGGTACGCAGCAGGGTAGGTAGTGAACCCCAGTGTATCAGCTGCAAACCACAGACGAGAAGTCGTGACACACGATCTCATATCCATCAGAAAACGAACAGAGTCCGAGCAAAGAGTGTACCGGTGATGTCGGTGGCGAGCTTGCCGTTGCAGAACCTCCCCGTGGCGACGTGGTTGGCGAAGTCCCTGCCGTAGGGCGGGAAGTTGGCCTTGATGATGGTGTGGAGGTAGTCGTTGTTCCCGACGTCGACCGACGAGTCGCCGAACGTCATCACCGCCGGCACCAGCGGCTGCGCCCGGCCGCCGTGGATCCCCACGGCGAGGAGAAGCGCCACGGCTAGCAGCCACCTCGCCTGCAACGTCGTCGCCGGAGCCATCTCAACTCTGACGACGAGTGCTCTGAGCTCTGACGAGTGTTCTGAACCTGTTGTAGTGTAATGAACCCGTTGTGGCTTGTGGGCTTTATACTAGTGATGAAGTGATTAATGGAGTTTGTTACGAGTCCATAAACCACAGGCATGTGAACAATGCTGCCCTGACAAGCACCCAAGCTTAATTTTGCAGGGCCCAGCTGTCTGTCATCCGGAGCCACTCGCGGCTGTTCTTCCAGAACAGGGCACGCACGGGGCAGCATCGGCCATGATGACACCGTGCCAAGAAGCCTCAAGATAGCACGCGCTCATGGCGACCCGCCGAGTCCAGTCCACGCTGCCCTGCCTCGCACTGCATTCCATTCCATGGGGCCATGGCTATCCTACCCGCCATTGATTTTTTTCTTTCTCCCCATCTGCAATGGCGACTATTTATTAGGGTGATGGCGAAAGCACCAACACACAGGGGTGGTTGAGGCGGTGCCTCTGCTCTGCTGACGCTGTGACGAACTAGGCCAGAAGTGTTCAGGAACAGGATGAGAGCATTGAGAGGGCAACCAGGGAAAGCACCAACAGCCACCACGCAACCACTGGTGAGTTATTGCACATGTTGGGGATGCTGGGACTGAGTTACGCAGGTGCGGTTGGGGGCTTGCATTGGATTGGAACAATGGTCTGTGCTCAACTGCTGAAGAAGAAACAGGTGCAGAGGAGGAGGTACTGGAATGGAGGATAGGTATGAAGATCTTCCAAGTACAGGGTGCCAGCGGGGAAGAATTTATCGACATTGAGTTTGGAATTCCCCAATGGCCAATGCTGCCCCAGCTCTCTAGAGTCTAGACTTCCTTCAATGCCAATGATCTGGCTACACCGGCAACCAGACATATCTCTTCACCGGGATCAGATATTGAACAAGATGTCAGATTGAATGCGCCATGTGTTACCACTCAGCATTCAGTAATGCTGAGGGAGCAGGGGCAGAATCCAGCGACCAAATTATTGTGGCAAGTTTCTAAGTGGTACTGGTTGGTTGCTTTGAGTTCAGGTGCTGAGATGAGAATCTATTTTGAAACGGTGAATGGAGTGGCCTGGTACAGTGCATTGCATACTACTCTTGTCCTTGTAGATTGTTGATGGAGGCTAAGATGCATAGATGCATGAAGAGCTTTCCTAGAAGAAAAGGTTCGTGTTTTCCTCGAAGCTAGGATGAACTATTTGCGAGTATGTTTGATTCCGGCGCATAACTGTATTTTCTAAATGCAATGTCTTTAAATGTTGCCCTCCTGTCCTGTCCACTGTATGATAGCTGGCAGTATGCTCATTACATTACTTCTGCAGCTCCGGGTTATAGGACGCCAAGAATTTCTCAGTTGTGATTAGCAGCAAAGTACTACGGATATATCATTGACTTGGTTCATCCATATGAAATATAAACCATGACTGTACCAATAATAATGGGCTTTAAGATGTACTGGAATCTATAGAAAGAAAAGCTCAAAGCTTTTATGTAAAATTAGGGAAACTGATATAAACATGACAAAATAAAGCTAGTGACAAACAACAACACCACAATATAATGCAGAGGAGCTACTGGGATGGAGGATGGATTTAAAGATCTTCCGAGTGCAGGGTGCCAGCGGGGAAGAATTCATCATCATTGAATTTGAAATGCTCCTATGGCCAATGCTGCCCCAGCCCTAGGCTTCCTTCAATGCCAGTGGTTATACTGGCAACCAGACATATATCTCTTCATAGATATCAGATATTGAACATGTCAGATTGAATGCGCCGTGTGTTAACTCTGCAGAGATGCGGGCAGAATCCAGTGACCTGGTAAATGATTGTGGCAAGTTTCTAGTAGTGTGGTACTGGTTGATTGCTTTGAGCTCAGGTGCTGAGAATGTACATTGAAATGGTGAATGCAGTGGCCTGGTACAGTGCATACTACTCTTGTCCTTGGACTGATGGAGCTTTCCTAGAAGCAGCTAAGGGCATGTTTTTTTCCCACACGGCCATGCCAGATTATATAATCCAGCTTATAATTTATAAGCTGATGGAGATGGTTTATTGGATTATAATGTCTGGCATATGAATTGTCACAATCTAGTTTAAAAATTGTAAGCTCGATAATATAATCTGGGGTGAGAAATAAACAGAACCTAACATATGGCATTATTTCCTTAAAGCTAAGATAAGCTTTTACGGTACCTAACAAGGAGCTAGTCTGCTAGTTTGTTGATTTCGACGCATAACTGTATTATGTAAATGCTATGGCTTTAAAGTTGCCCTCCTGTCCACTATATGGTAGCTGGCAGTATGATCATCATGTTAGTTGTAAAGTTCTAGGTGATATCACGCCAAGAATTTCTCAGATGGCAATTAGCAGAAAAATACCACGGAGATATCATCATTATTTCATCAGTTTGGTTCATCTATATGAAATAAAAACCATGACTGTACCAACAATGGGCTTCAAGATGTACTAGAACCTATAGAAAAGAAAAGCTCAAAACTTTTATGTAAAATTGGGGAAACTAAATAGAAACATGACAAAATAAAGCTAGTGACAACAGCAACAGTAACAATATCACGCGAAGTCATAAATATAAATCATTTATTGCACTTTATTTGCAATATTAAATGATCACCACATGCCATTCCTGATAGGTCTTACCATGTGACTTAATTTAATATCAACGAGCAGTTGGACTCAAACAGAGGTTTTTGGAAACAAACTTCAGCCGTAAAATGGAAGAAGTAGAACATGGACAACTATGAGAAGCTGAGATGGAAATGAGGCAGGGAGTAAATCACCAAACTAAGGTAATACACTACATTATAATATACTAGTAAGGAGCGGAATACACACAACAACTTGCATGATAGGTACAAGTCATTAACTTGTACGATGGTCTAACAAGTCTTCATCCAAGTAAACAAGCATGCGACTGCAAAAATTTGCAAAGTGGCCCTTTCTATATATCGGTCCTCTGTTTTTTTTTCTTAGCATAGTTACTTACATAGTCTTCCTCCGCTCGTCACCAGGCAACAAACACTGCTTGGATGCATGTTGTACCCTGCAATAACGTTAAAAACCTGTATGTGAGGAACGAGATCCTTCAGGTGAAGGGTTAGACAAAGGCCATGGAGGAAGGGTTAGAAACTGTGGGGGAAAAAGGAGAAATACTCCCGAAGAGGGATCAGACCTGCAAAAGAGAGTTGCTTCAAAACATAATTAAGAGTAAATGTCTACATATTGGACATTGATGGACCATTGTAAGTTTAGAGAAATGATCATCTTTCATATTCTTGAAATCAAATATTGAATGCATGAGTCACAACTCACAAGGATAACCCCAAAGAGAAGAAGAGACATTGTTGAAAATGTCAAAAATCTCAGCAAGTACATACTCGGATGCTTTTGCTCTCTTTCTAACGTAATGTTACAAAAATTCATAAGAAAATAGATAGAACAAGAAAAAACAATTTAGAATGAATTTGAATTAAGACAGTGGGCCAGGTTTATGTGGATATGAAAATTTTCCACACCGTTTACTCTTTTAGAGTGATGGGAAACAAAGACATCAAACAAGGAAGGACAAGGAATGGTAAACTATATCCAAAGCAGATTCTGCTGCTTCATAGAACAGCAACAGTGCTCTTGTTAAATAAATGTTCCATGATGGACTTTGGACTAAGAAAATAACTAACAGCATCCCTTCATGTTTTCAGTTTATCCAATACCTCCCCTTCCAAGCTGACAAGCACCCTAAATCATGAACATATTACTGGCAAATATTCAGAGTTAAGAACTGAGACGTCTAAATGAAAAGGTAACATGCAATAGAAGTTTTAGTGATATAATGTTAAAAGATACCTTAACCAACTGTTCAAATCATCCCATGTGGAACAACGAACATTAACAGGGACATACATGACAATGTTTAATTAGCAGAAAAACTAGTTGGATGTCACATCGTTGCATTCATATTTCTACAAGTTTCTACAAGAAGAAAATCTTCTTCTTTTCCAAACAGTGCAATACAGTTCATTGCATTGAGCAAAAAAAAGGAAAAAAAATATAAAAGGTCATTCATCATAAACAGAGTTATGAATCAGCTATACAGGTTCCATCATAACTGTCTTAACTGGCACTTACATACTTACAGGATCCATTAACTCTTAGATACGATGGACAGAACATTTGTGGAAACAGTGACAGAGCAGCTACCATCATGAAACATACAAGAATGAAATATCCTGTCCTTATCAAGAAATGAGTCAACAATGCGAGCATTCAGCTGTCCTTATCATCATTGAATTGCTATTAAGTGTGCTTTGATGTACAGAGAATAATTGCACATACTAAGGTTCAGTAAACTAGAAAAAGCCATAAAAGTTATCCAAAATGCATAACACAAGCTTTCTTCCTCATCAGGTTACCTCTAATTATGCACTCATAAGAGGAAAAAGAGACTTTCCTATGAACACATTTGGCATAACATAATGAAGATTGAACACAAAAGGTTCTTTACTGGGTGGTTTAAGCCGGCAATCTGGTTAGTGATATCTGAAAACTATGGCAGTCAACAGAAACAACAACCATTTTGTGCCAGGTAGGTTCCACTACTATATATATTACTAACTGCTCAACAAAATAAGTAACTGATTAGTAACATCAGCATTCTGGCCGTAGATATTACCAATTAAGGTCTGAACTGAAACAGCAACTAGTCCATCGGTAACTAAATTCTGCAGTTTCAACTGTAAGCTATGATAGTTACAATAAAGCATCTGATGCTATATCTAGAAGTGAGCAAATCTTTCACTGTCACTATGATCATCATCCAAAAAGACACGTACGATCTGAAAATAATCCAACTCATACGCAACCTGTCAAAAAGACCAAGCACCACGTTTTGCACATGCTTTACAGCAGGTTCAGGCATTCAGCCGCTGTGATCTCCTCCCATGCTGCGCCCATGGCAAGAATGGCACGGCCATGAGGCCAGTCACCACCCAAGGCTTCCCACCAGCTTCCTCCTGCGCACCAGCATCACCACCGCCTTCGTTCTGCATCCCACCATTGGAATTGAACTCCCCAAGATCAAGAGCAGACGCGGGCATCATCACCTCCCGATCACAAGCTCTCGCCTTTGCGTCAACGTTGCCCTCCACCGCCGTCGGCTTACCCGCGTCGGCCTCACTCCCCGCTTCACCCAACGAGGCCAGTGGCTTGGACACGGCGACGCCTCGCCCGCAGCCCGGCGGATACCTCCGCACGGCCGAGATGCAGGGGATGGATTTGTTAGCCACACGCGCGAGGGAGGGGTTTGGAAGTGGGGGTTTGGTGGCGGCGGCGGTTTTGGGAACCGGGTGGCGAGGGGGAAGCCCCGCGGCGGCATTGTGGTGGCGGCCGCAGCCCCGCGGAAATTGGCGGAAGGCGGAGGCGCGGCGATCGGCGGGGAGGGCGGCGACGCTGGAGAGCATCGCGAGGGCCGAGGGCGAGTGCGGGCGGCGGTCAGTTGGTGCGGCGAAGATTGCCAGGGAAGGAAGGAGATTTCATTCGTTTTTCGCCGGCTGTCCGGTTCACAGTTTTTCGGCCGAATTCAAATTGAAATGCCTTTCAAACAATGGGACAAGGACCAATTTGCACCATAAGTCAAATAAACAAAAACACTTTCATGTACCAGTGAAAAAAAATTTAAAACCTAAGAAAGTTAAGTCAAGGCGAAATTACATTAGGTTTTGTTGCCACTGAAATCTGCCAACATGTGCCATGTTATACGTTTATTGATGGGTGCCAATATAATATTTTTTTAATCAAATTCTATTTAAATTAATTTGTATTTGGTCTAGTATTTTTGATATATTGTGTTTATAATGTGTCTGGTATTTGAAGTGGACTCATAAGTGATTCATTGACGCTATGCCTGCACAACAAACATCACTCTTGAGAAGTAAGACCAGCGGAAGTGAATCAGAGATGAGACGATGATTGGAACATTTTGGGTATGTTTGGTTTATGATCAAAGATACCCTAGTGTTGTCATGCATTAATAGCAAACTTGGCTAACTTGTGACCAAGAGGATCTTTGCCACAACTCCATAAGTGCACACATGTGTGGCAAAAGAATAAAAAACTACCCCAATATGATTAAACTTTATCTAAGAAACTTGTGGCACTCGACCTACAACCAAACGCTCTTTTGTTTCTATATTTAAAACTTTAGTTAGAACATTGTTTACATATTTTTGGAATGATCTAGTATTAGAACTTTAGAAGCAGGTTTGTTTTGTTTGATTTGTGCCCAAAGTAGTCAAACCAAAATTTGGCACATTTGACTAACTTTAGTTTTTTTTTTTAAGATCAATTTGACTAACTTTTTGGTTGGAACAAACTGGGCCGTGAGCTCTCTCCCGAGAATCAGCCCAGTAGCCCAGCCCAAGTTCCTCGTCTAGTCTCAACCCAACCCACCAATCTGTCCGCTTCCCTACCCACAACACAAAGTCCCGAATCTGTTCTCTGTACCCACTTCGCTCTCCCGGTGAGGAAGTCGCCGGCGGCGCCGCCGTCCACCGTCTCAGCTCGCCGGACTCCCGACAGCACATGGCGGACCGCTACCGCGGCTACGCTGCTCCCTACGCCCACGACAGAGGTGCACGCCCGCTCTCTCTGACCCGACGAACCCGGCATGGTTTACCGTTCGTTTTGCGCGGACAAATATCTGTGGCAGATTTGTGCTTGTTGTTGATTGTCTGTAATCTACAAACTTTGTAGAGGAAATTCCAAATTTAGGGTTATCAGGGTCCAGGAGCTATCGATTGGGGCAGTTTAGTTGTAGTTTTCTAGCCAGTTGCGAGTGAGTATCATCCCCGACCAAATTAGTACTGAAATTTAGGTTTCACTTGGTAGGCAGTAGGCACTGTATTGCCCATTATGTCTCTGAGAATACATCATATTTGCAACTTTTCATGTGCTGATTGAGTGTAAGAACAAATTTAATCCAGCTGTATGTAGTGCCCTTGCAGGAGTATAGTGCAGACCAGTTTTCCTTATATTTTTTAGTGTAAGACCTCCCTTTTTTAAGAAGCATAACTCCTGGCCTCTTAGCCTTACCAGTAAGATGTTAAGACTTAAGATGTCCAGAGTTATATAGCTACTGGAAATTTGTTGTGAGAGGTCATGTGACGTGATGATCGAGTGACATTGGAGATCTGATTGCAATAAAAGCTACTATTAAAATACATAACCATCATGAGTGTTAAGTTTTGACTTTTGAGTATGATTGATTAAATAATTTGCTATTAGCAAACTGCAGTAGAACCGTTAGTGAAATATTTCCCATGTTCTCCATGTCAGTTGGAGTGATTTGGATAAATTTAATTACTTGTACCTTATACTTGGAAAAAATGCGTGGCTAGTTTTCAGGCAGAGTTATACACTGCAAAGATGAATATGGAAATATGTGTATGCTTTGATAGCACATGCCTTGATGAGGTATTCTTCATGTTTTTTCGATTCCTTCCTTTCCCTTTTTTCTTCTTAAGTTTTGAAAACGATGTCTATTCTTGCCTTACAACTGATCAGGGTATGTTTTGTTGGCTAACTTCTTAACTTCATTTGATTAGCAGATCCACGAGGTGGTTATCCCGAGTATTTTCCATCTGATGGCTCAATAGCATCTTATTATGCTTCAAGACCTTCTGTTCTACCGGGTGGACCAGATGTTCTTAGAAACGATGTAATAAAACCCTAACTTTTGGAGGATTCATTAGTAAGAGGAAAATGACCACCGTTATCTCACATATCACTTTGTCTTGATCTACAGGTAGTGTTGCAACCAAGGGCTTATGCTTTGGATGGTCCAGGAGGAGTGATTAATCCTACTTTGCCTGGCATGAATGGACTACCTGCTGCAGCGAGGGCACATGGACCTAGTCCTTTGGAAGACCCGTCTTTTGCTGGGATGAGTGGACTAGTTCCAGCCAGGGCACTGGGACCTAGTCTTTTGGAAGAACCGGCTGTTGTGGGGAGAAGCTCGTCTCTAGGCAAAGGTGCTGGTATTCCAAATGTTGAGCACCACAGCCCACTTCCAAACCTTGATGGGCCCTCAGAAGATGAATCCAACATTCTTTTTGTTGATGGTCTCCCTACTGATTGCACGAGGAGAGAAGTAGCCCGTATCCTTCGCGCTTGGCATTCTTTTGCATCATATTTTCATACCTTGCAAGTTTCATTTTTGCAAGCCTTAACTTTTGCTTCAAGATTTGTTTCGGCTCTTCGATGGCTTCAAGGACATCAGAGTAGTGCACAAGGAGCCCAGGCATGTATGTACTTGCCTTTTCAATGCATTATTTCTTCTTACTTGAAAAAAATGGTCTAATTGTTCTTTGCTAGCTGTGTATTGCATTAATTCATGTTTTTGAACTTGGCTTATGTTAAGATATGGTGAAATTTATAGTGCACTAATTTCAAAAAAAAAAAGAGAGCTGCATTCGTTGATTAAGAGGTGCGTGCGATTACAGAGAGAGAGAAGAAAACAGGAAAAACTATAAAGGGATGCCCAGATGCAAGAGGCTCAGGAGCTTATCCTGCATTCTCTTCTTTGAAAGATGAAAAACTTATTCTTTACATAGTTTGCAGATAGTGGCCATTAGATATAGATAGACCTGATTTTCGTCGTCATGACCATCTGACATATATAGATCCATTGTGTTGTGTCCATCAAATTTAGAGTGTTTCCAGTTTCCAAATGGGCCATTCTTAGAGATTGATTTCCTGCTTCATGGCCACTGTACATAGGTCTATTGCATTTTGAGTCCACCAAATTGGAGGTGTTTTCTCTGGTTTGGTTGTTTTCTCGGAAAGGTGGTTGCTGCCAGTATGTTAGTGCAGTCCAAACAGCTAGGGACTAATTGCAGTGAAACAACAGATGGTCGTCTGTCTTCTTTTCTTGAACACACAGGAGATCTGCGTATCATTATTTTAAAGAAGAAAAGAGGGTATAGGAACCCTTACAAACACAAACCCCACACACAGGATGATCGGCTGTTGCCATGCATTATATGCATGACGGGGCAAAAAATAATTGTTGGGTCCTGCCCTGGCTAGTAGCCTATCAGCTGACAATATCTTGACTTGGATTACTAGCCAAGCAAGGAGCTTGTATTTCGAGGGTGCCCAAGGCTTACATATAATGTTCAGGGAGTCCATGGTGGATTATCCATGGCATTGAGATCACTCACCACAGAACTCCTAATCCATGCTTTGGTGATAGTCCCTTATTACTGTATTAGTGGGTTTCTTTCCTTTTTTGTGTGTGTTCATTTTAGCATTCGTTTGACTTGCCTAAACTTTCTTGCATATTGCTTCCTGCTGTTACTTGCAGAGCGGTGACAAGGCTTATGTCCTGTGCTTTGTGGAGTTTGATGATGCAAAAAGAGCACGGACTGCTATGGAAAAACTCCGAGGTCCTTGTTCCTGCACCTTAGATTTGTTTCATGCATATGTTCATTTCATGTTCGTGCATATCCTTGGGTGGACTCGAGGCATTATTCATCCTGATTTAGAATAATCATGGTAAAAATAAAGTTTGAATAGGGCTTGCAGGGATGGGAAATTTTCATGGACTTTATATTAATGCCATCCTGAATCAGTCTTGAAATACTTGCTATCCACTGTTGCCTGTTCTCTCTCCAGCAGTTACTAGACAGTGCCCTTTACCATTTTTTTTAACCATGTATAAAAGAGTTTGAGATAGATCTGCAGAGACTGAACTTCCACCTGATCATTTTGCAGCATACCGCTTTGACGACCGGAAGCCCGACTCCCCGCTTCTTGAGATCCAATTCGCAAGGTTCCCTTTCCGTCTGCCTGCCGCCCACGACGATAGGGAACGCCTCATCGGGCGCTGACCACTGCCTCCTGCCACCCTCTAGCTACCAGTGTCGTCTGTGCAGCCGGAATCTTCAGATGATCCGTGATCAGCCTGTATGTACGAGTAATGAGCGGTTTAACTGAAGATGCCCATTAGAAAGTCTTGCGTGACACCAACACGGAATGGTGTGATACTGTGATGTGCCTCTCTTTGGCCCAGTTCACCCCTTTTTCCGCATCAATCACGCAGTTTTCGTCACCATCAACTATGTTAGGATAATGAGCATATATTAACTGGTGGTGAGCAATTCTGTGGACAATTGGGACATGACGGCAGGTAAATGCCGAAGACTTCAAATGTATCCTGCCTTTTGTGAAGACTGAAGAAGAATGGCACCTCGTCGCCTCGAGTCATGTCTGCCAGGTTGCTGTCCAAGCCTTGCATCCGGCGCAAAAGCCTTTGCAGATGTCGTCATCGTTCACCTCGGCGTCGATGGGTTCGCCGTCGAATCTGAAGTGCTTGCCGACGACGGAGAGTTCAGCGACGACCCTGGGTCAGCGAGGACCTGCTTGTCCGGCGCATCCGCTGTCACCGGACGGAGTCCAGAGGCGTCGTGGGCTCGTGGCCCGGAGTTGCTGCGGCTCAGTGACGTTTTCCTTGTGAGGTCACTCCGCTGCTCTTGCTAACCGTGGTTGCAGCTGCAGTTACTGAGGTTAACTTGGGTTGGAGGAGATGAAGGTACCACTTGGACAGTGGATAATCCAGGGCATTTGGTTCTGTCTGTAGATATGGCGGCGCTCTGGGCCGCCCAACTTGGGGCTTGGCATCGTGCGGCCCCGTCATTTGCACGAAAGCTCCCTGGTGCCCTCACTGCCAGGGCACACTGACGCTTCCACGCACTGTACATAGCTTGTGCACGTATTGTTAAATCACAGGAAAAAGTTGCCAAGGCTGGAAAACTAGTCAACTCATTCTCTCTTGACAGGTGCTGCTCTAATTATTGTTCTCCCTGAAAAGGGTTAGCGCTAGCACGAGGAAAACCACATGAATTCAATGCACTGGATTGGTAGTTTCAATGCAAATTGCAACTAAACAATACTACGTGGCAACGACGTTCATTGCTGCTCGTCAAAGCCTAGCGCGTTTTAGCACGATAAACCTTAGCTACGCGTTTTAGCACGATAAACCTTTTGGGTTTGTAGCCTTTCTAGAGCTTAAAATGGACTTTGAGAACAAAAACATCAGATTTTACAGTATCAATATTTTCAAAGTCAAATTTCTACAAAATTGGCTTCTAGAGTCAGGGCAGCTGTCGCTCGAACCCAGCCATATGAACTGCGGCTGGAGCTTAGGACGCCACATGACCCAATCACATTTCCAGGTCCTAGTACCGTCCTTGCAAGCTGCCGCTATCCACGTTGCGCTCCTCGTGTAGCCTAGTGTGCACAAGGTTTTTCAATGGCATGGAGCCATTGACCAATCACACACGTGCCGGCACCCAATTATGTGGCCCTTTCACATCTGACCACATTTGAGAAGAATCGGCTTGGTTTCCCCTGCTTATTTTTAACACCTGTCACATTGAATGAGATACTAATTAGAAGTATTAAACGTAGACTATTTATAAAACTCATTACATAAGTGGAGGCTAAACGGCGAGACGAATCTATTAAGCCTAATTAGTTCATGATTTGATAATGTGTTGCTACAGTAAATATTTGTTAATGATGGATTAATTAGGCTTAATAGATTCATCTCGCCGTTTAGCCTCCACGTATGTAATGGGTTTTGTAAATAGTCTACGTTTAATACTCCTAATTAGTATCTAAACATTCAATGTGACACGTGCTAAAAATAAGCGAAAGTAACCAAACGGGACCGAAATCTGCAACATACTGCAAGGAAAAGTAAGCACAAATGCAGAAAAGTAGAGCATCAAAAGGAGACGAAATAAGAATTGGACAGAAGGTGCCAACCACTCCCTCGCAGGGACGACCAAGAAGGCAAGAACTCGAGTTCCACGGCTGCACCAGCTCTGTACAGCCAGCCCGTCAGACGCCCCTCCTTTCCCCCCGCCGCTCCTCAGAGCTCCGGTGACAGAGCCCGCCGCCGCCGGACTTCCGATGGCGACGCCTCGGAAGCCGATGAAGCTCACCCTGCCGCCCCCCGAGTCCACCATGGGCAAATTCCTGTAGGCTTCAGCTCCCCCTCGCTTTATTTATCGGTTCTTTCTTGTTCGGCTGGTTTATCTCCCGGTGTTGTTGGGATTTGGGTTCCGGCCAGGACGCACAGCGGGACGTTCAGGGACGGGGATCTGCTCGTCAACAAGGATGGCCTACGCATAGTTCCGCAGAGCGAGGGAGGCGAGGTAAACCACCTGGACTAAGGATTAAAATTTGCGTCTTTGCATCATCCGCTTAGAAATCTTAAGACCGAGATCATGAAATTGGCTGTTGCAATGGTTTCTCTTGATGATGAGATGAACGGAGTAAGCAATTGGGATGTGATTGGCTTGGCAGGTAGTGATAGTCAGATAGGAGTCACATTTTAGTAAATTGTCGTTGAGCTCTGTTTGTTCATGGAATTTGGAACGCCCTGTCTCCGGGAATTAGGATGTTGCCCAGTGATAATTCCGTCGCGTTTCTTATATTTATTCACGGCAATATAAGCAGTTGGCAAACATGCAGATATTTTGGGAAAAGTTATGCGATACTAGCATTTTACTTAAAAAAGTTTCTTTTTTTTTATAACAACTTCGAGAAAAAGTTCTGCAGTAGCATATACTGTTGTTTCCGTCCCCTGATTATCTAATTAAGATACTGATTTAGAGAAAACTATATGTAGCTTTGTGGCTCTTGATGACTTTTTCATTTTGATGAGTGGGAATCAATCCATTGGTTGTCTAATTAAGATACTGATTTACGGAAAACGATATGTAGCTTTGTGGCTATTGATGCCTTTTTTTCATTTTGATGAGTGGGACTCCATTCATTGGTTTATCTGATTAAGATACTGATTTAAGCAAAACGATATGTACCTTTGTGGCTCTTGATGTCTTTTTCCGATTTGATGAGTGAGACACAAATAAGGCACTAGCTACAAATATCTGCACATGCTTGGGCCTACGGGAATCATTGATGATGTATCCATCTGCTGAATTATTCCGAATTGTGATATTTACTTGCTTATAGTGGGAAAAAATGTTGTCTCATGTCACTGTTGGTTGCTGTACTCTTTTACTTAATTTGGTAAAAGTTTATGATACTGTTCCCACATTCTTCCTACTGACTTGCTCAAAATGTTCTTCAGGCTCCTCCTATAGAGCCACTGGATAGTCAATTGAGCTTAGATGATCTAGATGTAATCAAAGTGATCGGGAAAGGTAGCAGTGGAAATGTGCAATTGGTCCGCCACAAATTTACCGGGCAGTTTTTTGCTCTCAAGGTATTTCCGAGGCATTCATTGTCTGATTCTGCATGTGGTTCTTTTCAATTTATTACTAGATACAAGTTAAGAGTTTTCGCAATGATCT
The DNA here is from genome assembly GCF_000263155.2 of Setaria italica. Lineage (NCBI taxonomy): Eukaryota > Viridiplantae > Streptophyta > Magnoliopsida > Poales > Poaceae > Setaria > Setaria italica. The sequence continues at coordinate 2,445,506 of NC_028453.1, read as the reverse complement.
CTGCATTGTATCTGTTTCGTGTAATCGTCTACAAACTGTTGTAATTTTGTAAAGGGTCTTTATCTCCATCAGTCTACCATTGTATTTGCAGGTTATTCAACTAAATATTGAGGATAGTATACGCAGACAGATTGCCAAGGAGTTGAAAATAAACTTGTCAACACAGTACCAATATATTGTTGTGTTCTATCAGTGTTTTTATTTCAATGGTGCCATTTCTATTGTTTTGGAATACATGGACGGTGGCTCCCTTTCAGATTTCCTGAAGACTGTTAAAACCATTCCAGAGGACTACCTTGCTGCTATCTGTAAGCAGGCCAGTGACATGTGGCAGAAGCTACACATCATTTCTCTGCTACAACTAAATTGCTACATTAGCACTACATGAACCTTATAATTGAAACTACACCTTTCTTTTGCAGATACTAAAAGGACTGATATACTTGCATCACGAGAGGCACATTATACACAGAGATCTGAAACCATCAAATATATTGATAAATCATAGGGGTGAAGTAAAAATATCAGACTTTGGTGTAAGTGCCATTATTTCTAGCTCCTCTGGACAGAGGGATACATTTATTGGCACGCGCTACTACATGGCGGTGAGTGCAAGTTTTTCAGCTCACAATTGTGTCTTCCAGTTTGGCGAGAAATACTGTGCATTTTATTTGTTCTGATGACCGAAAGCAAGATTCCTGTTCTTGACAGCCAGAAAGAATCAATGCAAAGAAACATGGTTATATGAGTGATATCTGGAGTTTGGGCCTAGTAATACTGGAATGTGCAACCGGCAATTTTCCGTTTCCTCCCTGTGATAGCTTTTATGAACTCCTCGAAGCTGTTGTTAATCAACCGCCACCATCTGCACCATCGGACCAGTTTTCACCAGAATTCTGCTCATTCATCTCTGCATGGTAAATCATACTGCTCCATTCCAATGGTGTCTATAGACACATTACCTGTTATTAAGCTACTTTTTAGCATTTTTTTCATTTGTAATTATGAACGTAATTTAATATGCCATCGTAGAGGCTTCCGCCATTTCTCTAGCTCATGGTTTTGTTGCTCAAGTCGAATTGCCTGCTTTGTATTTTACATATGCATGTAAAAGTATCTAGAAGGTAACGTCAATAAAGTTTAGATCATTTGTTTCCATCTATTATTATTGTATATTTGTGTTCTCTATCCGTGGATTTGTTCAGCTATGTGATCTGTTCAGAGGAGGCTATTATCTGATGTGTATATTTTCGTTGTGGATTTTCAGTACCCAGAAGGATGCTAAAGATAGGTCATCAGCACAAGCCTTGTTGGTAAGTGAAGAAATGGCTTCACATCTTCATGTCATTTCAGGTATCATTTGCACTAAACCACTTATCTTACTCTTCCCTACCTGTTTTCTTCTATGCAGAACCATCCATACCTGAGCATGTATGATGACCTGCATGTAGACCTTGCTTCTTACTTCACTACCGCAGGATCTCCCCTCGCCACTTTCAAGTAATAACAATGTCCTTATCGTTTCTCTGTATCCATTTGCGCACAGAAGTGACACAGTTTCTTTTACAGTTCCAGGCAACTCTAAATCACTGTCCTCCTTAGGCAAGACAACTGAATGCAAGCATGTGGTGTCATCTGCTGGAAGGACTGATAAAACCTTTGGAAATTCATGACGTGTAGGTGTAGAGCTGTAGCTTACTGACGCGGATTTTCTGAGTTTTTCTTTTTTGTTTTCCTTTTTGGAGAAGGCTTGGGTGTGTGTAATGAGCTGTAATGATCTTCTGTGTCAAGTTTGTGATTGGTTCCATCACTATACATATATGACATACATATACTAGGGTCATTCTCGAGCTAATTTTATTTAGTCCATGAGAAATCATATTGTAAACTACCTCTCCTCTGGCAAATGATGTGACGACAAGTGAGACCATTTTCTTTTTCCTTTCTGGACAAGGTTTGTGGTGTGTAATGGGCTGGTATTATCTCGAGCGGCAAAAGTTTGTGGCTGGTTCCATCACTACAGATAATTCTTACACGAACTTTCTAGGATCAATTAGTACTGTATTCTTGCCTTGCTGTATAGCACAATTGCCCTCTCTTATTTGTTTTCTTGTAATGCATTACTTCTGACCTTAACACTTGAGTTACTTGAACTTGCAGTAACAGGATCGATCTCTGTTATCATTGGCATGAGAAAATATCAGTCCAAATTTCTCTTGGTCTGCAAACTTGATGGGATTCTGTAGATAGCCGGGACAACATAATTTGCCTTTCCTGCTAAAAATTCTGAATTCTCTAGCATTCGAGCCTGTACATTCGTATTGTTTGGCGTCGCCTTCTGCAGCTCTATTGCAGGCGCGCCAATCTTGTGTAACATGAAACTTTCAGCCCACCTCCCGCCCATTAATCTCCTCTCCCTTCCTTCTTCCACGGCGACCCCCCCCCCTCGCCGCGTCCTCCACCACCCCGGCCGGCAGCTGCCATGCCGCTCGCCCACCATCCACTACCATCCTCCACCCCACCTTTTCTAACGGCAACCGCTCGTTGGTTGTCTAGCCCCGCCCAACCAGTGGCGCTCCCACGCCGGCCAAACCGCCACCACCGCCGGGCCTGCCGCCGCCGCCAACCTCCTCCTCTTCTAAGGCTAGCGGCTATTAGAACTCTCGAAACCCGAACCCCTAACCCTAACCTTAACCCTAAGTCCGCCGGCCTCGACCACCGCCCGCAGCCGGCGGTGACCTCGCCGTCGAGCCTACAGCAGTTAGCACACCAATTTGTGAACCGCAAGAGCATAAATCATCGTAGCTTTTTCCTTAGAGTATTCGTCCAAAGCTAATCAATCCGTGGATCGGCAAGGAACTAACTAGAGTTTTCTATCTAACTCAACGGATCTAATCCTAACATGAAGCATGGATTGCATAAGAAGGGTAAACCTAATATATATGAATGATAGAGCATAGATTGATCACATCCACAGATTCATATGAGATAGCATAACCATGGGTAACAAGGACCTATCATCTTCTAGTTGTAGATCTGGCTAATAAGCAAGCAAATCATGCATCTCATCCAAAACAATTTTTAAACTACTACATCCGGTCAACCTCCCGAAAATCCCCACCCTACACGCAGGCAGTTTAAGAGTACGAACATAGGTGAACATGTCTAACTATCATGAAGGATCGACATACTAGATCTAATCACCATGATTACACCAATCATTCTAGATACTCTAATCCGGAACTAGACTAGGAACAAGCATATCCACGATAGGCAGAAAGCATAGAAGGAGGCAATGAGTTGCTAACAGATTGGATGGCATGAAGAACATTGATTATATAATAGATGTATTTAGATCATCACCTCCGAGTTCATACCATCGATGATCTGCTCCTGCTCCTGATCTCCACCATGGCACAACCGCGCAGGGAGGCCATGGCGGCTAGTCTGGCCTAAGCCATCTTTTAGACAACTCTGAAGACTTGCGGCAGCCGTCAACTCCCTTTGGTGAATACCCTAGGTTTCGTCGAGTTCTGGTAGATGGATTCCATATGCTGATGAAAATTAGGCATATTTATAGTCTAGAGGTACCGTGGGGAAAAGATCACGTCGATCGGGGCTAGAAACGAGCCAGGCTAATCGGCTTGGGCCCGCTGGGCCGATCGGTCTAGGCGAGTTCTCTACCCTCCCGGCCTCAAACGCCAAAACTTTCTACACAAAAGTTGTAGATCTTTTTGAGCCATGCAATTTAGACACTAAATTCGCCCCATTCAGAGTCCGGACGAGGGAGATATACCTTGTGCAAGATCTGCTACTTATGCGGGCCTTCTGAGCTTCCAATCTTGGGTTTCCCTTAGCTTGACCATGAGATTGACTTGCCAAATCACTGCATACTTCACTTCTAAGTCTTGCCAAATCACCACATACTTCACTTCTAAGTCATCTGGAATGATGGTTCATCGAATGTGGACTCATTTGGACGGTGAATTGGTCCAGCAAAGTTCGGGCCCAAATCCAACTTGTAGAAAAACCCTTCATTTATGTCGTATTTCCTATGATTGAGCAATATGGTCCAAAACATAACATACATGCGAATATAAGGTTATTTCAGGTGTCAAGTGGTGGGTTAGAATAAGAATATGTATGAAAACACAATTCAAATGGCACTAAAAATGTATCAATAATGAGCATCAACATGCGCCCCCGCTCACCTCCCACCCCTCCGGCGAGCTGCTCCATCCCCAACCTCCCCAGGCGGCGATGTGAGATGAGGGGAAGGGAGGACAAGGATATCGTGAGAGGACGAAGGAGATCGTGCGATCCACAGGGACCGCACGAATCTCAAACACCAGAAGACTCAATCTCTTCCTACCTTCCGGAAGATGGATAGGTTTTCTAAGTTGACCAATGGTGTCACGGAGGCTCTAAACGGCCTAGTGGGCCAGAAACTCGGAATCACGTCCTGAGAAGAGAAGATGGGCCTAGAAGCACAAATAAACATTTTTTATTTGATATTCTTTTTACGATTTTGCAGAAATAGACCTATGGCACCGTACGAAATGGTAGTAGGTCCGCTTCCACCGGTTGGATTGGCGGTAGGAGGCTTGGAGCGCTGCATAGGCATTTTTCGCCGTACGAAGCGGCGGAAGCTTGCTTTAGCCGTTTCGTACGGCGGTAGGTGGTCTCCCGCCATTTCAAGTGGCGGCAAGCTCCCACTGCCTGGTTTAGCCAGGTTTAGTTGGGTTTAGCGGGGTTTAGGATGCTATAGCCGGTTCAAACAGCTATAGCAGAGTTATAGCCGTTTGAACTGGTTGTAACTCTGTTTTAATTTTGTTTAGTTATTTTTCGTGTAATTTTGTATAATATTGCAATATGTAACTCTTCTCTGCGTCTCCTTCTTCTGCTCCATCTTCATAAACTTTTTCATTTTGCCCATTAGTACTCTACACCTTCCTCGACTTCAACTTCAGCATCTCCCACATCTTCTTCCATCTGACTGTTAGACCAAGGCTTCGTGAACACTTGAACATACAATATGAGCGGTAAACCACGCTTTGTGCAACTTTTTATATAAGTTCGGTAATTTTGGGTTCCTTCCAGCGGGATCAGCTCCTAAAAGTTTATGTCAGGCTGTCATTTTACTACAGCCCTAACAAACACATCCACTTGATCTCTATCAAGACCGAAATCCTTACAAAGCCACCTGCATATGCCTCCCCAAGTCCTCTCTATTGCTCTTGGTAAATACTTGCAGAAAGACTGAAATCCACTCAAATCTACCCCTTTTGGACCATATCTAACCTCCCTCGGACCATAGAACACTTGGAAATATAAACTTTCCGACATGTCTGCCAATACACACGACATGAACAGTGCAAGTTACTCTCAATAACTTAAATTAGTTAACTCGAACGACACCTACATTTCAATATACGGTCCAATCTTACGAAATAATTCATTTCATTTTACCCGATCAATATACATGATACTATGATAGGCCATTACAAAATATTACTACATCAATGTAACCCTAAACAGCGGGTCAATACAGCGACAAGAACAAAACTAAATCTAATACTCCAATTACCCCATAAACAACTACATCTTGAATACCTATACATAATATAATCCTGCCATTGCAAATAAAATTCATCTAAACTTAATCTGCATAAATCAACAAACTAATTTTACTATCAACTAAATACCTAAGCTAAATCCACTAATCTGACTAAGCTACATTTTCCTATGTCTAAAATCCACTACACTAACTGACCTACATTATTCTATATCTCAGATCCACTAAACTAACTAAACTAACTACTAGATCTATCTACTACTACATCTATCCACTACACTAACTAAACTAGGGGATTAGAAAAAATACCTCTAATGAAACGACTAATGAACCTTCAATCTCCCCTCCCTCCCTTCCTTCCCTCCCTCCTTTCTTTCTTTCTTTCTTTCTTTCTTTCTTTCTTTCCCTTCTCCCTCCCTTCCTTCTCCTCTCCCTCCCTCCCTTCCTCTTCTCTCGGTCTGCCTGGCTCGGCTCTAGCTCTGGCTGAGTGCGTGGAAATGAACTGGGCGAGAGCCCGGGGCGGCCACGTACCTCCTTTTATAAGGGGAAGCCCCACCGGCTCATTTGGCGGAAGTGGCTTGCTTCCGCCAATTCAAACGGCAACACGCCAGTTCCACCAAATCACGTGGCGGAACAGCCTTGACCCCATGCCACTGCATTTTGGGGTGGGGGAGGGGGGGGGCGGTATGCGGGAAGGTACCACCGTTTCACCCGGCGGTACCACCCCTTACTGCCGTTTCAACCGGCGATGCACCTTTACCGCCGTTTCATACGGCAGCATAGGTCTATTTCTGCAAATTTTTCATTCGACTATTTATTTCTGCAAAATCGTAAATAAATATAAAAATAAAAAATTGCATAAACAAAGATCATAGAAGAGAGCTATAGTACATAGCAGCCCACATGGCAGTAGGACTGTTTTTTTTCTTCTTCTTTGAGAAGTCAGAAAAACTATCTGAGTTTACTTGCAATCTTCTTTTTTTAACTGTTTACTTGCAGCCGGTTTTCATTTTTTCACCCCATTGTCTGTGAGTGACTGAGTGCAACCACGTGAGCACTCGCATGGGCCTAGCTGCATTGCAAAGAATCGGAGCAATCCTATATCAAGCCCTCCTGGCCTCCTGCTCCTGTTTCTCGTTAGCTTACGGCATGGAGCACGTCGCCGACTCAATGTGCCATATCAACTTACCTTTTTTTTTAAAAAAATGTAACATTAAATTCACCATTCAAACACATATATTTTAGATACAGTTACACAAATCCAAGTGAAGTTTGAATTGGGGGAATTTAATTTTCTAAGTTTTGACAGTGACTTGTGGCAATAATCTTTTCATCACACACTAGACTAACACATATCTTTTTCATCACATTGTGTTGAAATGAGTTCATTAGTTCAAAAAAATTATAAATACTTCTCATTAATTCATTATTATAAAAAAACAATTGTAGAAAATCCATATCCCACCCTTATCAATATCACAAGCCACAAGAATAATGACATGTGCAGTGATAAATCATGCTCCGTACATTATCCTTTGCAGTTAGTTTACAGTGTAAAAATCAATTTTACATAAAACTGTGAAAACCAAGGCAAAGATGACAGCCTTTGTGAGTTGTGACAACCAACTTCCTCTTTACTATACTACGGAGTAGACTATAAAGATATGGTAGAATCTAGAACAACCAGAAACCACCAGTAGATATAGTAGGATCTCTCATTGCCATTAACTCTTTATTAGGGCGTGTTTGGATCTTGCGCTAAAGTTTAACCCTTGTCACATCAAATATTCGGATACTAATTAGAAAAACTAAACATGAGCTAATTATAAAACTAATTGCAGAAGCCCTGAGCTGATTCGTGAGACGAATCTATTAAGCCTAATTAATTCATCATTAGTAAATGGTTGCTATAGCACCACGTTGTCAAATCATGGATTAATTAGGCTTAATAGATTTGTCTCGCGAATTAGCCTCTATCTGTGCAAATTAATTTTATAATTAACCTATATTTAATACTTCTAATTAGTATCAAATATCCGATGTGACAGAACAAACACCCCCTCAATACCAGTAAAGGTATGCTTGATTGCTTATCTTGTCTTGTGGACTCGGATTATAAAACCCCCAGCTCCCCATCCTCAGCCCCCACTTACCGCTCAGCGAGACACAGCCACTCTCCACCGTGATCAGCATCAGCCAGAGCCAGCGCCCATGGCGAGCCCCAAGGCCTCCCCTGACCACACCGGCGGCGCCCCCGTCGCGGCGCCGGCTGCGACCACCCTCGATCGCCTTCGTCCATGGGACGGCACGTCCTTCTACACCGCCCTCGTCGGCGTTACCGTCATCATCGGCCTCAACGCTTGCGCCGTCCACGACCGCGCCGACGCGGTGGCTTTCCTCGCCTTCGCCTAAGTCAACATCGTCATCCTCGCCCTGTCCGCTCGCTGGTTCGACCACGCGCCGCGTGTCAGGGCTCGCCGTGTCCCTCCTCGCGGCGTCGCTCGTCGCCGGCTTCAGCTGGAAGGCCAGCGCGGAGCACTCCCTGTCCTTCGTGGCCTTCCTCTGCGTCCTGGGCGCCGCGCCGCCTGTCGCCGCTTACCTCTACGTTGTCTTCGTTCTTCGCGAGCATGATGAGTGACCAGATCATGAGAGAATGAAACAGTAATTCTGCTGCCTGTGTGGCTATCTTACTAAGTACGATGCACTTTGCTTAATGGTGTTGCTGTATGAAACCACCGTATGGTAGAGTCGTGGACTAATACCACCTATTCTGTTGCACCTACACTGTGATCTCCCAGTGTAATAATGTCCAACTGTCTGTCTACGTGTTGGACTATTTCGTCTGATGTCTTTTGCATTTCACCTGTAATCCGCCACCATGTTCAAGTACTAGATATGGAATGTTTCAGTGTTTCATTGGTCTGATATGATGCAATACATATTGTGAGCCCCCTAAAATTAAGTGTTTCGAGTTGCATTATTGTGTCGATTTTACTTGAAATTAGGTGTTCCTCTTTTTAACAAAATCACATGAGCCATGCATATGAGTATATGACTTCATGTCAGTGGAGGCATTCTTGAATTTTTGAGTTCTCTCAGGCTGCTACCTGTGTGAGAATTTCCACTCAGATAAACCTGCTACCTAATTGCGATCATAATTATTTACTAGTTTACTGCAGCAAGATCCTCGTGCGAAATCCTTACTGTGTACGCACCCGCCAAGTGCCAACAGGCAAAGTTTAGCAAGCCTTTTTCCAAAAAAAAAATGCAGCAGCAAGTTCATGTTCATCGTCCCATTTTCTAAGATTCTTGGTGAATCATCAGTTCGACAAGTTGCAGCGCTTCTTGCTAGCTTCATATCTCACTATAGATAGCTAAATGGGCCACCCGGCACTAGCCCGGAATGGCCCAGCACTATTAGGCCAGGCACTAATAGGCCCAAAGGATTTTTCGTGCTGGGCCGGGCCCTGCGTGCTAAACTGCTGGCCCAGACCGGCCCGATGGCCTTTTTATTGGGCCAGGTCGGCCCGCTAGCACGACGGGCACAATCATGTTAGTGCCAGGCCTGGCACCAGCAGGGGCGGAACCCTGGCAGTAGAGGGCACCCCTCCCAGCTGCGGCGGCCCCCGGCGGTGGAGGCATCACGCGGGAGAGGGAGGAAGGGGTGGCCACAGGAGAGAGTCAGAGAGGAAGGAAGGGGCGGCGGCTGCTGGCCTGGATGTTGGGGGTGGAGAGGAGGTAAAGGGTGGCCTGGATATATGGACTTGCCAGTACGCCGTCGGGCCGCATCGGGCTAGCCCAAAAATCGTGTCGGACTCGTGCTAGCCCAGCGTGCCAGGGAGGCGACCCAGGCCCGGCCCGACGCATCGTGCCGGGCTGGGCTGGGCACTATTCGTCTCATTCCGGGCCGTGCTAGTGCCGGGCCTCGGGCCGCCCAGTGGGCCTAGCCCATCTGGCCATCTATATATCTCACACAAGTGTGCACGTTGTAGCTATTACTGTGTATCTCCTTTGGAAGCGCGGCAAAACATATATGATATCTTGCCACCTTTTTATTCTCCGTTTTAATTTGCAAAGAAGCAGACATGGCTCATATTGGAGCAATCATGCATATAGCTCTGATCTAGTTGGCCGGACAACGTGCTTAGCGTACACAGTGACACAGTCTGGTGAGCATGGTCATCCTTCAGCTACTGCATGGTGAACATGCATCAGAACATGGCCACACACCAGAACCAGTTCGAACTCACATCACGCATCACTGTGACGATCGAAACGGGTGCACGCGCCGTTACCTTTTCCTGTGCATTTGTTATGAAATCTGGAAGCGGGGAAATTAGGAGATAGCTCTTCCACCTTTTCTCCTTTTTTGCCGCGTAATTTTGCCTCCGTTTTTTGCAAAGAAGCAAAGGAGTCGTAGCTGGCGCCTGGCCTCTTTACACAGCCCTGTATGCCGTCCTCGGAAGGAAGGCTGCTCGCGATCACACGGCTGCCATTGCCGTTTCTCGTCTAGGGGATGTCTTGACGCGACAGCCAGTGTGAGGTAGTCATGCCATTAGGCATTAGCTACCAAGCCAACTACCACTACCAAGGACGGCCAGGGATCAATAATGAGAAGATATGATCCATGGCTTCATATGTTTTTTCTGAGAGCGTCCTCTATCCCTGCTACATCCACCAGGTCTCTCTCTATATATAGCACTACTTGCCTCGAGTGTGAAGGAGGCAATCAGCAGCTTGCATTTGCAAGACCCCCACTCCCCCAAGGCCCAAGCTCACTGACCTTCCTCTACTCCCCGCCGCGATCCTTCCACCATTGGCGCGCCCACCATGGAGTTGGCGTGCGCCGTCCTCTCGTCGACCGCCCTCATCGGCACCGCGGCCGCCTCCGCCGTCGCCCTCGCCCCCAGCCGCTACGCCTGGGTGGCCCCCGGCGCCGTCTGCTTCCTCAGCCTCGTCCTCGCGCTCCTGCTCGCTCGCCTCGTGGTGCTTGCGCCGATCGGCTCCGCGGCGCGCCGCTGGGCCAAGCTCGGCGCGTGTTACCACACGGTCGCTGGCCTCGCGCTCTGCAGCTGCTTGGTGCCCCTGCCTCACGCGATCTTGGCTTGGGTCGCCGCCGCAGCCTACGCCGTTGGGCTCTACTGCTACCTAGCTAAGCGCTGTCCGCCTGAGGAGAGTTGTGTACGCTGAAATATAGCTATGCTGCACGCGCCAGGGGAGGAGAAGTGACGACGACCAGAGATACCAAAGGATGCAACAATGCTTTGGCTAATTCATCTGATTTCTTGTGCGTTTCACCTGAAATTAGTCTCTATCTTTCCGTAAATCATCAGTATTTCGAGTTGCGGTTTTGCTGGTTTCACTTTAACCTTAAAATGCCGTTCTTCTTTTACCCGTATTAAGCTTTAGAGTATATGCGAAATGGCAGCATCAGCTACCAAGGGGCAAGAAGACACATGCATGATCCGAAATTCAGGATTTTGTTAGCTAATAATGGTAACGATGGTTTCCAATAGGCAGATATATCCTTTGTGTAAAAACTTCTCAATACATATATATTTAAAATCATTTCATAGGACTAGAAGTACAAGAAAGAGCAGTGGCATTGGTTGTATTCTCGCAGTCATAGTACATCTCTCTTTTCTTTTACTCGATGGAACTGTCAAAATTTACATTTTCCAAGTACGCAAAAAAAAAAATCGTTCGTAAGCTGCATGCATTTAGGATTTCATCCCCAATGCTCAAGGGACAATGTTTCGCTAGCTGATCCTGACTTAACTTAATTATACACAAATTTCTGCATCAGATGCTCTCTATACGATCGCTGACAACTCTGGCTGACTAGTGAGTTGAGACCTAGCTCTTCTGTTATCAAATCATGGACCATTGCTGATTCAAAGTAGTAGTGGTGACTTTACTTGATGAGGAATTTAATTTTCCATAATCCTAGTACATGATTCTTATGCCTTTTTTTGCAAGCAAATGCATCAGCCAGCATTCAGCAAATCTCTCAACCCCACTATATATGTTTGATTCAAAGAAGGTGACAATTTTTTTTTCGCTTTAGATAGTATAAGCTGGTTCGCAAGTATAGTATAGACTGCATCTAGGAGTCCAAGAGTTTGAGCACGATGGGGAGGCCGTGCAGGGGCTGCAGCGTCAGGAAGTCGGCCGGCGCGTGCACGTACTCCGGCGCCACCTCGAACGCGAACCGCCGCAGGACCATCGCCAGCGTCGCCTTCGCCTCCAGCATCGCGAAGTCCTGCCCGATGCACGACCGCGGGCCCGACGAGAAGGACAGCAGCGCGCCCGGGAGCGCCGCCGCCCGGCCCACGCCGTCGCGGAACCGGAGCGGGTTGAACTCGCCGGCGTCCGCGCCCCACACCTCCTCATCGCGGTGCAGCATCGCGATCGGGATGGTGAGGATGGTGCCCATGGGCACCTCCACGCCGGAGAGGTCCGTGTCCGCCGTGCCCACCCTCGCGATCATATTCACCGGGCCGTACAGCCTGAGCGTCTCGTATAGCACCATGGTTACGAGCTTGAGCTTGCCGAGGGCGTCGCCGTGGAGGGCCGTCCCGGCGCCACCGCACTCCAGGAGAACCTCCTCCCTGAGCCGCTGCTGCCACTCAGGGTGTGTGCCGAGGAGGAACATCGCCCAGGTGAGGAGGTGCGCGGTCGTGTCGTGCCCGGCGAAGAAGAACGTCTTGCACTCGTCGACGATCTCGTCCATGCTCATCGCCCTCTTGCCGCCGGCGCCGGCGGCGTTGGCCTCGAGCATTAGGCCCAGCAGGTCGGTGCCGTAGCCACGGGCCTCCCCGGCGGCGGCGAGGCGCTCGCCGATGATGGCCATGAGCGTGTCCCGCACCGTGCGCTCCAGCCGCCACCGGCGCACGTTGGCCTTGGTCGGCGCGTACCCCATGCCGGGGACGCGGACGCCGTTGATGGAGGCGAACGCGATGTGCTGCAGCTCCCGCTGCGCCGCGAACACCTCCTTCCCCCGCCGGTAGCTGCTCCCGAACGCCGTGTGCGAGATCACGTCAGCGGTGAGCTCCGTGAACTGCCGCCCGACCTCCACCGTCACCTCACCGGCCGCCGCGCGCGCCTCCCACGCCCGGATCACTTCCCCCGCGCACGCCGCCATGGCGCCCGTCATCGATTTGAGCTTGTCCATGGCAAACGCCGGGTGCACGACGCGGCGGTGGCGCGCCCAGTCCTCGCCCTCGGAGAACACCAGGCCCATGCCCAGCAGCGCCAGGATGGCCGGGCCCGGGTCGGGCTTCACGTACAGCCCGGCCTTGTCGGCGAGGACCCGCCTCGCCATGTCGTAGCTGCCCACGCACAGCGTCGGCGTCGCGCCGGACCACGACAGGAACACCTTGCCGTAGCGCGACGCCCACGCGCGGTAATGCGGGAGCACGCGCGGGATGATGTCGTGGGAGCTCCGGTCCAGGGTCTCGCCGCCGGCCGCCGCGAGCGTCGCCTTCGCCTCGCCGCTGTTGCCCACGAAGAACCGGTACGGCGGCCCGCGGACGCCCTGCCGCGCGAACGCCCGAGCCACGGCGTACGGACGCCAAGCCAGGTGCACCAGCGCCACCCACAGCCACGGGACCAGCACCACGGCGAGCGCAGCGCCGACGAGGCCGCCGGTTCCACCGGCCATTGTTGCCATCACCATCGGAATGTGAACGGACTCGATGTTACCTGCAAAGCTGCTCAGATTTGGCTCGTGTGGGAGTCGATATATTTGTAGCGGCCGGCGGCCATTGGAGCATTCGATGGCAACAGTTAGTTTGCCATCACGCACTTGGGCTTTCTGGTGGCTCCGGAGATGTCACCGAGGGGGCGAGCTGGTCGTCGGCTACCGAGTGCGACGGGCCGATAAGCACAAGATGGTATCTTCGTCGGTTTTGGGAAGAAAGAGAAGGCAATTTGCGATCTTGATGACCAACAATTGTAGACTGCAAGCGTTCATGACATCATCCATGACTTAGGATGACTTAGGATAGAGAGCGATGTTTTACTTGCCTTTTCGACTTAGGATGACTTAGGATAGAGAGCGATGTTTTACTTGCCTTTTCACGCGCGCTGCACGAAGTTATGTATGGTAACGGGTACAAATTATCCGTAGGCAAAAACCTGATAGGGTGAGAATACGGATGCTATTTTATACTCACGGGTACAGGTGTGGGTTTGAATTTGTACCCGCGGGTAAAAAATTAGCGGTTATAAAAATATCTTACCCATACCTGTGAGCCCGCAAATCTGCTACGTATTGCCTGACATGTGCAACCGTATATAATCGATTTCTAGGTGCCTCCTATCCTTCTCGTCCCGTACGCCCGCAGTCCCGCTCGGCCGCTCCCGTACGCCCGCAGTCCCGCTCGGCCGCTCCCGTACCCCGCGCACCAGGCGCCCAAACGGCCGCCACCACCTCCCCGCCGCCTGCCGCCTGCCCTCGCTTCCCGCCGCCACCTCCCCGCCGCCACCTCTCTGCCGCTCACCCTCGCTCCCCGCCGCCCGAGTCCCGACGCCCGGTACCCCGTCGCCACCCCAAGCCGCTGGTCAGTCTTCTTCCTTCTCTATTTAGTTTAGTAGGCAGTCTTCAGTAGAATGAATGAATGATATATCCATGAACTACACTACTGTCACTCTTTAGATCCCACCCGTCTGTCAGCCTTGGCCTGCCGTAAGCCATGAGTCCGCCTCCGCGCCGGGGCTTCCTCCTCACCGCAGATCGGCTGCTGCTTCCGCGCCGTGGAGGTGTTTCCGACTTTCCGCCTGTTGGGATAGGACAGCTTTGCAGACGCCTGCAACCTGTTCGACCGAATGCTTCTGCGAAGGATATTAGTCTCACCTAACCGTATCGAGGCTTGTGTGCTATTGTTCAGTTTCATGCTCGTGTTCGTCTTCAATTGTTCTGTTGATTGAAAGTTGCTGTACCTCTTGGAAATGGTCTATCTAGTGAGAATCACATAGCCCTAATGCTTTGATTGCTTTCTGCTGTTCGAATCAGTATGCTTTATACTGGATAATACGTGATGTTGGCTAGTAAACACCATTCGTTCAACTTTTGCCCTTGTATTTGTTCAAACATTTCATCCTCAGCACGAGTAGGCTGACAGACGGCAGGCCAAGGCTGATAGACGGCTGGTTGCCTGGCGGGCACGGGTGTGCCCGCGGGTGACGGGCGCGGGCACAACTTCTTACCTGTGACGTTCGGCGGGCACGGGCATGGGTACAGGATTTGCCTCGCGGGTGCGGTTCTGTAAACCTTCTACCCCGGGCAATATGCCCGTTGCCATCCATAAACGAAGTCTTAATAACTCAGAAGCTATTCGGGCAGGTATAGTGCTAGACGTAGGCCATTTCAAATGCTACATAGTATTTTTGTTGATGCGAAGGGAAGAGAGCGAGGTCGGAGAAAGATATTGTTTCGTGAAACACCCTCTTATAAAACGAATTTTTCTTAGAACTACGAGATAATTTCACCCACCACATTGTACGGATTTTCTTATTCTAAAGTTTAGCTACCAATTAACTACTAAGTTGGGCTACGAGATAATTTTTCATATTTTATATGGGCTCGATATTTCTGTTCCTATAGCATATGAGAGTCCAATAGTATTATATATTTATATTTAGTCTACTTTAGTCCAAATTTAATTATTTATTAATTGGATCTAACATAGATCCTTATTTCGATATTTTACTTCCGAGACCGTATCAAACTTAAACCGCTATTTTTCCTTTATATTAATTTTGAATTTAGTTATTTATCATTTGTGATTGACATGGATGTTTTCAGCTAACCTCTCCGTTAGGCCATCAAAATAACTATACATCCATGTTGCTTACTTGAATTAAAACCTTTGAATTGCTGGAGCCATGTTCTCATCAGTTTAGAGACGCTCTTCCTCAACGCTGCTTGGTGAACATGAACCGACTCCAACTTCAGATCTCACAAAAGCTAGCATTTCCCTGCAGCTGCAGGCATGGAACGCCCTGCTGGGCCCTGGCTGTGAGCTGAGACGACTGCAACCAGTGCGTGCGTGCGTGCGTGCGATCCAGGACTGATCAAGCTAAGGACGCGCGTGCATGCCTGCACCTTGCCTCTCCTGTGCATCTGTTTCCAACGTGGTGCAGGAGATAGCTTTGCACCTCTTTTTCCTCCTCCTGTGCAACTTTGCCCTCCGTTTTCCAAAGGCCCAGGCCTCCTGCTGTCCAGCAGGTGTACGCGTCGTCATCGAAAGACGAAGGAAAACGACGGGCGGTGCGCGTGTGGCGCTGCTCGCGATCACATGGCTGTTTCGGGAGGCACCGAGACGCGGTTGCCAGCCAGTGCCCGGTAAAATGATAGATGGACGTGCTGCTGATGATGAACATGATTTCCAGGATCAGGATTCATGTCCCTGCAGGACAAGTTTGAGAGATACCAACACGTTACGAGAACATCTAAAAAAAACTACAACATGTAAGGGCCTGTTTGGATTGAGGGTGTTAAAGTTTAACACTTAACACCCTAATTTTAACACTTTTTAACACTTTGAGATCCAAACAGATGTGTTAAAACTTAGGTGTTAAAGTTTAACACCCCCAAAAACTTTAACACCTCAAGGGGTGTTAAAACTTGCTAAAGGTGTTAAAAGTGGTCTCCTCCCCACTTTATTCCCTGGTTGCCCCCGCTCTCTCCTCCGCTGCCCCTCTTCTCCCTCCCGCGTCGCGTCCTCCCGCCGGCCATCCCCACTCGCAGATCCACGGCGCGGCCTCCAACAAGGCCTCCACCGCCCTCTGCAGGCCGTCCACCCGCCACCCTCGTGGACCTCCACACGCGGGGGGCCACCACGGCGACGCCCGCAATTGCCCCGAGCGACACCCGCACCGCGGCGGCGAGGTCCAGTGCGGGCACCCGCTCCACCACGGATTCGAGCACGTCGCCGTAGAGGTCCGCGCCGCTCCTGCGCGGGTGGCGGGCGGCGGCCCTTGCGCGGGTGGCCTCGCACGGGCGGCGAGCGGCGGGTTGTCGCGGGCGCGGGCGCGGGCGAGGCCGCCGGCCTCGATCTGCACGAGCTGGTGGGGACGGCGGTGGGGGCGGCGGCGGACGAGCAGGCCTCGGCCTCGGCGGCGGTGGGGGCGGCGGCGGACGAGCAGGCCGTGGGGGATTCGCTTGCGGCAGCGGCGGCAACGGCCGGAGGTCTGGGCTCGGCTGCTTCACGAGCACGAGCGGGCGGAGGTCGGGGCTCTACGGCCGGTGCCGGCCCACCTCCACCATCGTCGTGAGCGGGTCGATGTATATCGCGTCGGACGCCGTCGAGCTCGGCGGCGGCGACGACCTCTGGTGCCGCGTGCTGCTCCCAATGTCGCTGGCGACCCTCGCAGCCGCAGCGCCGGCGCGCGCCGGCTTCGCGGCGTGGAGGGCGGCGGCACCGCCCCCGCCTCCCCCGTCGGAGCGCCGCCGCCACAGGAGGAAGCACGAATAGAAGGCCACCGCGAGCACGAATAGAAGAAGAGAGAGGAGGAAGGAGGGGGGAGTGGGGGTATAATTGTCATTTCTAACCTAAGATGTTAAAGTTTAGTAGACCATCCAAACACTCCAATGTGTTAAAGTTTAACACCTCATTTGAGGGTGTTAAAGTTTAACACCCTGTTAAACTTTAACACCCCTTTCCAAACAGGCTCTAAAGGATCTAAGTCAACTTCGTCTATGGGATATGCAATTGACAAATAGTCGAATACTAATAAAGGGCAATTCAGCACAAAACACTATGCATCCTGAATGCTCTTATCTCTACTGTGTCTTCATTTTTTATTATACCTCACAAATGACATCGAGTTTCGTCTTTACAATCTATAAGCTTTGAGTATCCCTTACTTTAGCCAGCTAGTTTTTATGCTTTTTACTTTTGAAAATTGAACTTTTAACGCACAAATTTTACAGAGATATTAGAAAATATACCAATTGGATTCTAAGTTGGAGCATTTTCTTGAGTTCCGAATTGGTTCATACAGGACAATTCTTAAATACTATTACTCGATTAACTATCACACATGATGTCTGTATTTAAATGAAAAATTGTACCATAACTCACGTAAGTATTTCAAGTATACACCAAAACCAATTTACAAAAGGTCGTGTAACCTGTACGATAACCATGACACAACCTAACACCACCATGATCACCAACTCTACCTTCCACAATAGTAGTAAAGATGATAAAACCATTCTCCGCTCCCCACTTCCCACTCGCTCACCAAGCCAGTGCCAGTCTCCACTTCCCACTCGCTCACTCAGCCACTGCCACTCCCCAGTTCGCACAGCGATCAGGCCACGGCGACGCGCGCTCCGTGGGACTCGGGGCTCTTCCTCCTGGCCATCCTCGGCTACCTCGCGGTCAACCTCCACCGCGCCGTCGTGCAGAGCCGGGACGGCGCCGAGGTGGCCTTCTGGCTGCTGTCCTACTTCCTCCAGCTCCAGCTCTTCCGCTCCATCCGCCGCTTCGCGGCCGCGCCGGCCGGGTCGCCGGAGAGCAACTAACCGGGCAAGCGGCTCGGCGATGAGCCTGGCATTGTGACTCCTCGTGCTTCACTCCTGGAAGGTACTCATGACCTGGCTCATGTTCGCAGCGATCTTCCTTGGGTTCTACCTGCTGCTCAACATCTGAGGAGAGCAGTCATGGCCAGATCGTGCGAGAATCTAAGTATCATGCTCTGTAGCTAACTCTGTGTTGCTGGATGCCGTTTTATCTCGTATGAATTGATGAAACCATCTTGCGTAGGTCCGTGGACTAGGTAGTACCACCTGTGGTGAGCCTTGTGAAAATTTGAAATGACTCCGTGTTGGATCTAGCTAGATATGAGCTAGAACTAGTTGAGCTTACTTTCTCATTTTCTTGTGCATTTCAGCTGAAATTTTGGCTCTAGCTTGGAGTAATAGACAGTATTTTCGAGTTGCATTTTTCTGATTTGACATGAAACCATCCATTCGGGCGTAGCATTTTACTGATTTCTTGCACATTTTGCTGAAATGTCCGTTGGGCTTGGGCTCTGCATGCTGTTGTTTCACATTTAGTGGATGCACTCTTATATGGTTCATGTGTCCAGTGATGCATTCTGTGAACCACCTAAATGTAGTGGATGGTCGAGCTGCATTTTGTTGATGTGATCTGAATCTAGTCGTTCTTACATTTTTAAAGTACTATTATCAATAGCATTTTTTAATGGGAATTCAAGCTATCTGGGAATTCAGAAACCTTTTACTCGTCGTCGTTTGCACTTGCACCAGGCAATTATTGCTTGGTTGACCGAGTGGTTGACCATGGTCGTGACTCGTGACTGGTATAGCTGGGCTTGGCAGCCCACGAAGATGTCTAGCCTTCGCACGTCAAGAGCCAACGGCGACCTCACATGACTGACTCCCCCGCCGGTCGCCGGCGAGGCTATCCATCGGATATGCGATGGAACACGCCTGAAGACTTCCCGTGTGGGCCTGTGGTAATTCGGCCCGATGTTGCATGCGTTCCTGCAGCCTAACGTGGGTGTCAGGCGGACACAGCAACAAGTATGGGCCAACTGCAGTGAACTAGCTTCCCTCTGCACATTAACCGTCCGGGACATATCACGTTGTACGCAACTCCCAACTTAGTTCATCCCCAACTCCCAACTTTGTCACTATGCCAAAAGAAGATTTCTCATCACATTAAACTTGCGGTACATGCATGGAGTACTAAATGTAGATGAAATTAAAAACTAATTGCACAGTTTTGTTGTACTTTACGAGAGGAATCTTTTGAGCCTAATTAGTCAATGTTTGGACAATAATTCACAAATACAAACGAAACGCTACAGTATGCTACAGTGCCAGCACAGTAATTTTGGCACTCCCAATTTTGCCAACTAAACAAGGCCTAGCTTCCCTCTGCACATTAACCGTCCGGGACATATCACGTTGTACACCATGAGGTGGTTCATTAATTTTTTTTCTTACCTTTTAATTTTCTTTTCTTTTTTTATTTCCTTCTTCTTTTACTTTTGTGTTTCCTTCTGTTTTTTCTTCCTTCTTCCGATCCGTTTCATTTTCTCCCACGTCTTTTTTTTCTTCCGTTTTGTCTGTGTCTTTTCTTCAGTTTTCCCTTTTATTTTTCTCATTCCTTTTTATATTATTTTTTCTCTTTTACTTCCATTTGGTATGTTATGGCTTTTTTATTTTTTTTCTTTTAGTTTTTTATTCATGGTTCTTCCATTATTTTTATGTTCCAAGTTGTTCGATGCATATATTTTTCGTGATTTTAATTATTTTTGTTCGATGTATACTATATTTTGTTTATCATGTTTAACTATTTATTCCTAGAACATAATCATTTGTTCGTGATGTTTAACTAATTGTTCATTGTAGCCAAAATTAATTATTTAATATTAAAAAATATTTTTAAAAAACATCATCCAAACATTGGCACGTGAGATCTTATTTTGAAGGTCTTGTCATAAGAAATATAATGATGCGATCAAAATATAATTTAGTTGCTCAGTTTATGATTTATAACTTTTTTTATTTTGAATATGCACCGTCCTTTATGCATGCACTCTACTAAGGGGGTGTTTGGATACACCTACTAAAGTTTAGTACCCGTCACATCGGATGTTTTGATACTAATTAGGAGTATTAAACATAGACTATTTACAAAACTCATTGCACAGATGGAGTCTAATTCGCGAGACAAATCTATTAAGCCTAATTAGTCCATGATTTGACAATGTGCTGCTACAGTAAACATGTGCTAATCATGGATTAATTAGGCTCAATAGATTCGCCTCGCGAATTAGTATAGAGGTTCTGCAATTAGTTTTATAATTAGCTCATGTTTAGTCCTTCTAATTAGCATCCGAACATTCGATGTGATATTCTTAAAGTTTAGCATCTCGTATCAAACTCGCTATAGTGCATGTACCGAGCCCTTAATTTAAAAGCTGCACCACATGGAAAAGCAACCGACTACGAGTTGAATTAGTTGGGCTGACATGCGGCCAATCGCGATCTAATTGTTGCATGCGCCCGCTTCTTCAGCGATGGTGGCAAAATTGTCACCGCGACAGCTAAGGGTGCGATTGGTTGCTAGCATCACCTCGGAACCGAGCTTCCTGCATACAACCTCCGGATGATTGGTTACCTGGACTCCATCCTGGGCCTAGCCCGCGGGGTGCAAAAGGTGCCCCAGAGCGTGGCTCCCGTGGTGCGGCCAAATTTATCGTTTTCCCGGAGCCAGGCTCCCTGGATGCATCGGCGAGCACTGGCGGTGCATCTGCTGGCGGTGCATCTGCTGTTGAAAATCTATGTACATGCATGCAACCAATCAGTATCTCCTTAGAGTATGGTTGGAGGGATTCAGCAACCAATCATGGTGATATTGCACGAGCTGCCAGCCTGGTTCGCTGGTGCGAGCCTGGCTCGCCAGGGAAGGCAACCAATCACGCCCTAACCGCACCCGCCGGTCCCCCTCCTCTTCGCCGTCTGGTGTGTGTGAACGCGAAGCTGCGAGCTCGGTGCGCCGAGCGAAAACCCCAACCAGAACCAGCCGGAGAACCATGGCGAGCACTAAACGTCTAAACCCTCCTCCCGCCCCGCCGCCGCCCCTGCCCCCGCGGCGGCGGACACCCCCCACCCCCGCGAGGTCCCGGGGCACTGGGCCTACGAGCCGTTCCTTCCCCTCCTCTTGGGCCCCGCGGTCAGGATCGCCCTCCGCCTCTCCCGCGGCGCCGGCCTCGCCGAGGTGGCCTTCCCCGACCTCAACCTCGTCCTCCTCGTCCTGGGCCTCCTCTGGTTCCACCACTCCCCGCCCGGCTCCGAGGCGCGCCGCTGGGCCAGGTTCGCCATCTGGGTCCTCTCCTCATCCATCACCGTCGGCGTCGCCTGGGGATTGGTCGGCCCCCCGCCTTTCGAGGCCGTGATCTGGGGCATTGCGGCCGCGGGCGTCGGAGGCGGGCTTTACCTGCTCGTGTTTTACTAGGAAGGGGCGATGGGGTTGCTGCGCGGCGTACGTGCTCTCGCTGCTGTCTGCTTAATTCTTTGATGCTAGATATTGTCGTCGTTATCGTACCTAGATTCGTGGCACCATTAATCGTTTGCACATTATGAGCTATGCGGAGAATTGAAATGCTATGAGAACTAGTTCATCTGATTTCCTGCTCACTTTAACTGCCTCCACTTTCGAGCAATGTTTCACTGGTTCAGTATTCCATTTGTCACGCGGTGGACCATGTGAGACATTTGATGAAATTCAGCGTTCTGATCGAGTTCAGTTTTGCAAGCGTCACCTGAAAATGATTGATGATTCGGGTATTTCATGGGGTCCAATAATCCACATTGTCAGACACCTGAAATTCAAAGTGTTTCTATCTTCTATATAGCTGCATTTTGTTGCTTTGACTGGAAATATTTGTCATCACCTTCGAGTGATGGTTCAATATTTCATATGTAGTCCAGTAATGCACATTGTTAACCATCTGAACTTTTGTGCTTCGAACGAGCTGCATTTTGTTTATTTCACCTGAAATTAGTCGTTTTCTCTCTCTTAAACTTAGTACATTTCCATAGTGTATCTCCATGGAAATCTATCATTCAAATATTAGCCATCTGAAGCAAGCTGGCATGCACCCGAGTGAGAATTCAGAAGTATGTTAGCATTGTCGCAATGATTTTGTGTAAGAAAGACCATCTACATTCAAAATCTGCACTATAGGCCCTACCTTTCCGATCTGAGTGGTCTACTTTGCTGTTTCCAAAATCATAGCATAACATCAAAATAGTAGAAAGTGATATTACTTTTACATTCTCAGAGTTAGCAAGTGTGATGCACTATTTCTTAATTCTCTGATGCTAGATGTTTTTGTTGCAAGTAGATTCGTGGACTGAAACCAATGATCCATTTGCACGTTATGATGTATGTGGAATAATTGAAATGCTTATGCATTGGACCTAACTACAAGAACTAATTCATCTGATTTCCTTCTCATTTCAACTGAAACTAGTCGCCATCTTCTAGTAGTTATCCTGTAGTATATTCCGTAGCCCAGAAATGCACAGTGCGAGCCACCTGATGAAATTTAGTATTCCAGTTGATTTAAATCTTGTTAGGTTCACCTGAAATTGCTCGTCACTTTGAAGTGATGATCCAGGTAGTTCATAGGTCCAGTAATCCACATGGTCAACCACCTGAAATTCAGTGTTTCTATTGATTTGCGCTTTTGGATTTCGCTTGAAATTAGGCGTCACCTTCAAGTGATGATTTTCGTGGTCTGGGCTCTACCTGTTCTTGTTTTACTCAGAGAAGCGATCTGATCTGACCACTGCGTGTGGTGTTTGCAGATACGCAAGTACTATGATGCGTGTTGTACTCTCTCTGCTTAATTCTCTGATACTAGATGTCATTTTCGGCGTAGATTTATTTCCGGTAATGCACATTATGTTCAACTGACGGAATTCTGTGTTCCAATCAAGTTGCATTGTGTTGGTTTCACCTAAATTTACACTGTACAACATTGAAGTGGCGTTTCAGGTAGTAGTAGTCTATAGGTCCAGCAATGCACGGTGTGATCCACCTGAAATTAAGTGATTGCATTGAGCTGCAACATGTTGGTTTCCCCTGGAGTTAGTTTGTCACCTTGAAGTGATCATTCAGTATTTCATCTGTCATATGCACATTGTGAGAGTCACCTGAAATCTAATGTATTGATCAAGCTGCATGTTGTTGATTTGACCTGAAAGTAGTGCTTCTTTTAACATTTTTATATCTTATATTTATCTCAATGGAAGTCACATCATATACATGACAAGGAGAGACATCGATCTCCCACGTCACGTATAACGTATTCCGACTAGTTGCGCAGCGCGACGTGCAAACCGTGTGAAGGGACGTAAGCTGGCTTTGTCGGCGGCCACTTTCTCTGTTGATGTTCTTGCTCGTTTCCATATGCCGGCTGAGTTTCCATATCCCAGCGTCTACATTTGAAGTCGCTCCCGAGTTGGATTGCTTTGGCTTCAACTTTCTGGGTCCTCCAGCAGTCCAGCTCCTTTGCTCTCAAATCTGTCAAATGCTTCGTCGCGAAGTCTACTGTAGCTTACAGTTCTAGTTGCAAGTTTTTTTTTTTTGGCGAATCACATGCTCTACTAGCTGCAAGCTGAACAGTCCTTCCTGTGCTGATGTGTTGTCAGCCTGTCCTGTCACGAAAGTAACTTTTTTTTTTGAGGGGGGTCACAAAAGTTAGTGCACGGTGCGAGACGCGTGAGTGACTCTCTAGTGACCTAGTCTAGCCTCGAGAAACCCCAGCCCGCTCCCCACCGCCGCCGCCGCCCCGATGGCGGGCAGCACCGCCACCGCCGACCCCTCCGATCGCCACCACCACCAGGGCCCCGCCGCGGCGCCGGCGACCACCACCCCACGCCGCAGTAGCCGCCGCCTCACCCTCTCCTCCGTGGCGATCCTCGTCATCCTCGCCCTCAACCTCGGGCTCTGCGTCCGCCGCGTCCGCGACGACCGCGCCGCGGTGGCCTTCGTCGGCGCCTCCCACCTCAACCTGCTCCTCCTCTTCGGCGCGATCCGCCGCTTCGAGCTCTCGCCGCCCGGGTCCCCGGCGCGCGGCCGTGCCAGGCTCGCCGTGTGGCTCCTGACCGCGACCCTCACCGCCGCATTCACATGGAAGATCGGCGCGATGCTGCCCCTGGGCTTCGCGGTCGCAGCCTGGGTCATGGCGGCGGCCACAGTTATTGGTGGGTTCTACATGCTCTTCCTCCATGGCGAGAAGTGATCTAGATCGATCCCGTGCGAGAGTGAATTCATCATCAGCGCCCGTGGATTGGATGTGTTCCTGTTGCTAACGTTGCTTGTAAGTTGTGAGTATCCACCCTGCTTCTCTTCTTATGCGCGTGCTGAGTCACATCCGTAACAACATAAATAAAAGTAAAAAAAATCCAGGGATTTGACCTATGAGGATTGCTGGTAGTAGCCTAGTACCTCGTCTGATTTCTTCTGCATTCTGTTGATTTCACCTGAAACAAATCTTTCTCACCGCTCTACGAGAACATCTGCTTTATTTGCAGTACGGAAAATTTCATTTGTGGCTCCACTTGAGCAGATGCAAAGTGGCTTCAACAGATGCAAAATGGCGGACAGGGAATTCTGTCATTGGTGGATTCGTCCCTCGCCACAATACTAACGCATCTCCTTTTGGTCAGTCGAATTGAATCAGAGCTCTGTTTGGATAGCATCATCCCCTCCCAATACATATGCAGTATATGGCGAAGTTTGAGTGCAGTAGATAATTAACTTTCAGTAGTTGTACAATCTGGAGGACCATGCTGTCCCACTTCCTTCGTCTCGCCAATACTGTGGGATAGGCCGTCCCATCATTCAAACCCAATAAAAAGTTAGGATCCTTCCATCCCTTTTGTAGAAAACTGATCGTCCTGTCCCTAAAAGTCTAAAAGTATGTATCCCACCTTGAAGGGGTGTTTGATACTAGGTGCTGAACTTTCGGATAATTAAACTTTCGGATACTAATTAGGAAGACTAAACATGAGCTAATTATAAAACTAATTGCAGAACCCTGTGCTAATTCGCGAGATGAATCTATTAAGTCTAATTAATCCATCATTAACAAATGGTTACTGTAGCACCACATTGTCAAATCATGAATTAATTAGGTTTAATAGATTCATCTTGCGAATTAGACTCCATCTGTGCAATTAGTTTTGTAATTAACTTATATTTAATACTCTTAATTAGTATCCAAACATCCGATGTGACAGGTGCTAAACTTTAGCAGGGTGTATCCAAACACCCCCTAACTAAACATATGCTACAATAATATTTTCTGCATGGAAAACCTTTTAATTCTACCTATCATTTTTCTGATTATTCATCTTTTGTGCTGTCAAATAGTATCATGGAACCAAAATAGTAGAAGGGGAAGCATCCTTGGTAAATTGTCACAACAATGTTATTTTCTCTCTATCTCACTCTTTCTGGAGCTGTCAAGTCTCTCGATATCCTGGTACATTAGGAATAGGCAAAGACACGATGTGGCACCAATTCAACGCGCTCGCTAGCTGATTCTGACTGCCTAAGTCTTTATCACCACCACATTTCTCCATTTGTGATGTCCGATCATTCTGACGAAACTCCGCCAGGGGCGCAACTTTCTGCCATCTGATCGAGCCATGTGCTCTGCTAGTGGGGTTGTCATGCATGATCAAGATCCATCATCTTTTTTGCGATGAGGAACATGGTTGTTGGCTGTCCCTATAATAGTCTGAGCATCCAGCACATACAGTTGTTCAGCTGACAACACCCCGGTGAAAAGCTAAGTACTAAAACCTCTAGGAGGGGCGGAAAAGCAAAACAATTGGTAAATCTAGGGGCTTAGAACACAGATGGGATCACCATCAGCAAGTGTGGCTGGGACAATCACCCCACCGGGTCTTTTCCGGTGGTCTCATGTCACCCTCTACGCAAGGTGCCTTCCTCCATCAATCGTCATTAGATTATGAACATAAGTGAGGAGCACATCTACGTGTGGTGTTTAAAACCCGTATACATACATGAATACTGCTGCTATTGTTGTGGTGCTGATTGTGCTGCCGACTACTACACTGATGGACCATACTTCTTTTAACTCTTCTTCCATTGTATTATGCGTCTATTGAGTAATGATCTATAATCCTCTATTCGCATGATTTCTGGGTTGAACCTGCAAAAAATTTCACTCATTGCTAGTTATAAACCTAGCCTTTAATTTCCTTAACAAAATACACGATCCAATATTTTTGTCAGGAGCTGGGTTGGTTATATATCATTGAGCGGGCGGATCCAACCGAAGTGGATGAGAGTGATGCTAGGAATTCTAATGCTAAAGCTTTCCTGACAACAATAGCTAAGAAAGTGCTTGCTTTTATGCGGTTATGATTGCTATGCATTATCTGAAATTCAGTTAGCATCCTAGGTGTGCAGCCCCAAAGCAGGTCCAGAAATGGGCTTCATCACCACCTGATTTGGCTTGCATTACTGTTGATGTTGCGATCTTTGCCCCTTCTACGAGTTCGGCCATTGTGTGGTGTTTCAGAACCATATGAGTATGTGTAGGATGGCCTGTCATAAGACGTTTAATGGCATCCCCACCGGATGTTGCAATCGCACTTGCTCTAGGTTCTCACGCTCAAGCAAAGGTTTCCACAGTGCGGCCTGCAAGTTTTTTTTTAAAAAAAAGCCTTAATTCTGAAGATAAATCACCTGCTAGAGATAGAAGATAGAACTACAACAGGTTTGTACACATTCGGAATTGTGAACGCTTTGATGCCCCTTTGATCAGGGGAAAACTTCTCTCTTTATTTACTCCTTGGTACGTACCCCTAGCTATGTTCTGGAACTTTCTCGGAATGTAAATAAGAAAACTCAAGAGATTAGTTAACCTTTGCCCTTAGGTTCCTACAGTGGGCGTTCCATCTTCCATCTTATTATTACTAATTGGAAACTTCTTTTGAACCCTTCAGTGAAGCTTCGTATGATTCCTAGGTAGACACTCTAGAAAAAGAAAGAAATACTAGACATTCTTATAAAAAAGCAAAACATCCGACCATCAATCGATAGATTCGAATCATTATAGCCATTAGATCTATTATGTTTTCTAAAACATTACCCACCAATGCCATTATGAAAATAGCCTAAAGTAACCCCTACCTACCTCTGTCAATATATAAAATAAACTAAGTTAACCCCCTAATCTTCATCTAAATTACCCACTTATGTCACTATAAACAATATTTAAAATAACCCCCCTAATTTGCAACTGAATTACCTACCACTATTACTTAAAAAACTTAAAGTAACCCCTTAAATTTGCATCTATATTACCCACACATGCTATTATTAAAAATAACATGAGGTAGCCCTACGTTTGAATCAAATAACCTTAATTAAAAATATACAACAATATATAATTCTAAATCATCTATATCTTTCACTATTGGTATATGATATAATAATTAAGATCTATACGCATAATGTGTGTCACTATTTATAAGGATATAAAGTGATAAGAATATATTTCTATGCTAAAATTTATCTCAAACTTAGGGTTCATTAAACAAATTCAAGCGCATATCTGTGATGCAAAGTGAAAAGTTAAAGATTATATATGTGGATGAAAATATTATAGAGTAATTTCTAACTAAAATCTATTACAATTGGATGAAGATATTAAATATATATCTACATAAGTATTGTGTTCAAATATTTAACAAACAAGAGGTAGCTTATGGTAATAGTTTTGTAGCAATGTAGTCTCATTTTTTTCCATTGGAGACTCCGCATTAGTTCCCACGAGACAAGCTAAACAAAAGAGACAAATTTTCATAAAAATTAAAAACATCAAACACCAATCCTGTAAACTATAATCATCATAGCCATTGATCTATTATATTTTCTAAAAAATTATCCACCACTGTCATTGTGAAAATATTCAAAAATGAGCTCTAAACCTATATCTAAATTACCGAGCTCAGCTATTATAAAAAATAATCTAAAGTAACCCCATAATCTTTATCCAATTTACTAATACACATCATTATAAAGCATAACTTAAAATATCATTCTAAAACTTTATCTATGTTACCCACGTGTGTCATTATTAAAAATAATCTAAAGTAAACACCTAACTATTAATCTAATTATCTTCATGTGCATCATACAGAAATGTCAAACAAAAAGTAAACTAATATATAATTCTAAATTATCTACTTATGTCATTGTTAATATAAAATACTAAGTTAAAGTATATACACATGACGAGTGCCACCATTTAGACCATTTATACACGTATGTGAGGAATCGATGAAAAATATTGATTTGTATGCTAAACATAATGGATGGAGGATTCGAGGTGTGATACAAAATGGAAAAAGTATGAATATGGATGAAAACGTGCATAGAGTAATTATTAATTAAAAATCAATCATAACTGGATAAAGATAGGTACATATCTATATAAGTATTATGTTGAAGTATTGAAAAATAAGAGAGTAGTAGGTAAACAATTTTGATTATTAGCTAGAAATTTAATTTTTAAATAATTTTTAAATACAATAGCTTCTAAAAATATTAGCCCGTGTAGGAGCATGTGTTGATGGACTAGTAGCTTAAAATAAAATATAGGACTAGTAGCTTAAAATAAAATATACTCGCATATACTCTCTCTGTTCCAGATTGTAAGTCATTCCAAATTCCTTGAAGAGTCAAATCATTTTATGTTTGACCAAAATTATAGGGAGGATCATAAAAGTTTATGACACCGAATAGATATATTATAAAGATATATTTAATAAAAAAACTAATGATACTTATTTGCTATCATGAATGTTAGTACTTTATTGTATAAATTTAGTCAAACTTGAGATGTTTTGATCCTTCAAGAAAGTTGGAATGATTTGGAACGGCGGGAGTGTGTATTATTACAGAATATCAATGGCAAAAAGGAAATGGATAACAACAACCAGTCATCAGATATATAAACAAGTGTATACATATTACATACACAACAAGTCAACTAATAACCGACAACTCAAACAACTCATTGTCTGTCATCAGATTATGTATTATACACGGCGGAGAGGATCATGAGAATATCCTTGAATTATTTACAAAGTCTTCAGTCATCCATGGGGAGAAGGAAGAGCGCGTAGAATCCCCCAGGCCGATCACCGGACGATCAACCAGACAGCGGCGGCCATGAGCCCCGGCATCACCGGGACGACCCCGCAAGAAATCATGGCTGTGAGGAACATGGTGGTGACCCAGACGCCAGCCCTCGCCCGGTCCTCGGCGGCTGAACCAGGAGGCGCCCTCTCCAGCCACCGCAGGCAGTAGAAGAGCAGGACGAGGACGGCGTACGACCCGATCACGAAGATCGCCGCCATGGCGTCGCCCCATGACCTGTGGATCGCCATGATCGAGTTGACGGTGAGGAGCAGGAACCCCAGGGACGTAGCCGCTGAGCCCATGGCGCCACCAGTCGCCGGTGGTGCTAGCGTTACGTAATTTTTTTTTGGAGGAGTTACGTAATGTTTTAATTTTGCGTGCAACGATTGATGATGGACGCTATGGAATGGAATAGGAGGCCTATATATGTGTGTGTGGGGGTAAACGATGCCGTGTGGTCGAAATGGCGCTGGACCACTGTGTGACACAAACTAGCGCGTTGACTTTGAAAGGAAGTCGCTTGGAAGAAATGAAGAATTGCAACGGGATGGCTTTTTGCTTACAGGAGAAGTGACTTGTAGCTCTAGCTTCAGCTCCAAGAAATCTTAGGTCTTGTTTAGTTTTCAAATTGGGAGTGGCAAAGTTTGCATTTTGCCATAAATGCGCAACTGTAGTATTTCGTTTGTATTTGTGAATTATTGTCCAAACATTGATTAATTAGGCTCAAAAGATTCATCTCACAAAATACAACAAAACTGTATAATTAGTTTTTGATTTTGTCTACATTTAGTACTCCATGCATATACCGCAAGTTTGATGTGACGAGGAATCTTCTTTTTGTATAGTGTCAAAGTTGGAAAAAAGGAACTAAATAAGGCCAGTTAGATTAGTAGATATAAATATATTCAAACCATATCTCGGAGAACGAGACAGTTCAAAGAGAAGGCCTTTAGCATTATTAGTTGGTGCCACCGCATGCATGTTGGTTACTTGTACGCAGAAGGAATGTGCAACAGTCAACAGATGGAGTAGTGGCCACGAATTGTGAACAACGCTTGATGCAATGATGCCCACTTCGATCTTGGAGAAACTTTTCTTTCTTTATTGGTAATAAAGTACTGTAGGAGTATAGCTTTCGGAACGTATATAAAAACTAAAGTTTAGAGAAACTTTGACGGTTTGCCCGTACGTTTCAACAGTGGCGGGTTCCACTTCCATCTTCCTCAGACGGTCAGACCTCAGGGGACTGGGAGCGCTATCACGTAGCTTGAGAGAATTTTTGGTGGGTGAATCGGACCAATTCCACGTCATCCTTGATCAATAGCCGGTCAGATAGATGAAAGCAACTCCCGATCAAAAAGCTTAGCATCTGGGATCCTTTTGACAGATGACTACGTGCATGCTTTTCTAGGACACCATGTTCGTTCCCAGCCCCAATCATATTAGCTGATCGACGATTCTCTGTTATCCCAAATTAGCATACCTAATTTGAACTCCCCAAGTTGTATATTATTACCTCCACAAATGTACGTATTTACAAAGAACGACGAACTATCGGTTTAAGAATTGTAGCTACTAACCGAACAATTAATATCCTCCCATCAAACATTTGTTATCTAGTAAGTACTATACTACTAGCATGGATCAATCTTCAGTGTGGAAGAAGGAACAGCGTGTATGATCCCCCTGCCACTGCGGAACCGCCCATCAGCCAGACCCCAGCCGCCACAGGCCACGGCATGACAGCGGCGACACGCCAGGAGAACATGACCATGAGCAGCGTGGTCGTGGCCCAGACGCCAACCCTCGCCCTGTCCCTGAGCACCGATCCGGCGGGCGCCGCCTCGAAGCGGCGCAGGAAGTAGAAGAGCAGGACGAGGATGAGGTACGACGCGGCAACGAAGGATACCGCCGCGGTGTCGCCCCGAGACCTGATGACCGCCATGATCGAGGTGGCGGTGAGGAGAAGGAACCCGAGGACGGTGACGACCGACGCCATAGCGCTAGCGCTCAACGTCTTTATGCTACGTACGTGTCTTGTTAGATTGTCTGCAACTATCTGAAGTGTATGTATAGCCGTTGCCAACGCGCTGGCTTCGAAACCAACACAAGCTCTCGAAGATTTGGTCCAAGGTACTAGCTAGCTAGGTTGTAAATGGCCAACGAAGTTCCGAGCAAGGAAAGAGAAGGCCTTGTTGAATTCTTTTTGGTTAATAAAACAAAAAGGGCGCGTATTTACATTTCGTTGATTCATTCTCGCTTGTACAGTTGTACGTACACACTAGGAAAATGAACTCAACAGAGGTCTTCTTTTGACCCTTTCATGATGCCTTGCCGGTGTACCTTTTTGGTCGGGGAAGAAGCTAAGGGGAGTTTTACGGGTACGTCAATTCAAGATATGCATGCTGTGATAAAGTAAGAAAGGTGTCAACATCCTTTCATTTTTTCTTACATTCTCCGTTTTCATATATACTATTCTATTCTATGATTCCATCCGTTAGTTAGTTTCTCTTGCGTTTCTGTCACCTCTTCCGCGACATGCACGTACGACGACGAATGGAACCTGACGTCGAGTCGTTGTTGTAAGAATTTTACATGACCACCCTTATCCATTTCGATCGAGAAAACGGAAGAAATACACACCACGCTAGGGTGTCAGATGTCGTGCCGTGCAATCCAGGGTAGACCGACGACGACCTCCTGCATCGACCCCGTCCATGGGGCCAGACCGTCCGGTCCCTGCTAAGTGCTAACTGACCGTGTAATTACCTCGAGCTGCAGCTACGATGCGACGTACCGCTCGTAGCGACGGACCACGCAGAAAGATGAGCATCAGGTTGAGGTGCGAGGATGCGACGGCCGTGGCTGCCACTACGGGACACAAGAACATTGCCGAGTGCCTGGGGTACTCGATAAAGTCCCAAAAATACTAGGCGAACCCTTTGCCGAGTATAACATTCGGTAGTGGGCACACGAAAAAAAACCTGCCGGCAAACAAATTTTGCCGAGTGTTTTTTCCGGGCACCCGGCAAAGCTTTTGCCGAGTGCCCAAAAAACACTCGGCAACAATTTCAGAAAAAAAAATTAAAAAAAACAGTCGTTGGCCGCCGCCGCCACCACTGCCGGCCACCACCACCGCCGCCGCCACCACTGCCGGTCACCACCGCCGCCGCCGCCGCCACTGCCGGCCACACGCCGCCACCGTCACTGGCCCAAGCCCTCCCTGGATCTCGCCGCCATCTCCCTCCCCATGGCCAGCGGCGCCGCCATCTCCCTCCACCTGGCCCACGCCGCCATCTCCCTCCCCCTCCATGGATCTCGCCGCGCC
>NC_028453.1:2408364-2412762 GCF_000263155.2 Setaria italica | reverse complement strand
GGACACTCGGTAAAGGGTTTCTTACCGAGTGTCCAATGTAGGACACTCGGCAAACTTTTTTTGAAAAAAAAATAAAAAATTATCCAACAGTTTTAAAAAAATATCAAATTTTCACACGAGCCAATATATATTCTCTATTGACTATACAAAAAGTTTTGTAGTCAAACCAAACTCAACCGTCACTTCGACTCTAAATCTTATCGAATCCTCTCAAAGTTACTATTCTTCTTCTGAGATGCTTCGGTTTGTAATCATTGTACATGATGAAATGTGCAAAACCTTCTCAATTTTTTTCCACAGCCTCCACGTATTATATTATCACATCATGACAAATCTCATGATTTTCAGACTTTACTTGTTTTTTTACAATTTAAAAATACTACTGCCACACGTTCATGGTCGTGTTTCTTGAACAAGATGTTCGAAATTTCTTTTCATTTCATGGGTCAGGTCTCAAATTGTGCCAAATAACATGAATATCATTTTTCTACTCATTTTGTTCCATAATTTGAATCACTTGCAGTTCAAATTTGATTTATACCAAAAATTTCCTTGAAATGCAATTAATTAAATAAATATAGCAAATAAATCCAAAAATATACCAAATTTTAACATGGAGTACCACATGTTGTATGTGGGGAGTAGAAAAAATTTCATGGTGAAAAGAGGGAAAAAATTATTTTTTTGCCGAGTGTCAAAAAAAACACTCGGCAAACCCCCTCTTTGCCGAGTGTCTTTTTTGACACTCGGCAAACCCCCCTTTTTGCCGAGTGTTTTTTTTACACTCGGCAAAGAGGGCGGTTTGCCGAGTGTTTTTTATTTGACACTCGGCAAAGCCCCGATTTGCCGAGTGTTTTTTATTTGCCGAGTGTTTTTGGCTTAGCACTCGGCGAAGAGCTTGTTTGCCGAGTGCTCGAAAAAAAACACTCGGCAAAAAAAATACACTCGGTAATTTTTAGCTTTCCCGTAGTGTGCAGCGGGCGGCAAGGCCGGCGAGGACCACCGGAAGGCCCACGCACGGGATGCGGCGCGTGCGAGTGGCCACACTACAAGCAGCTATCCCTGTGCCACCGTTGTAACACTGGGTTTGTGCCCTGATCGATTGATTTCAGGTTCCCGTCTAAAAAATAAAAATATGTCTAGTTAGCAATCGATGGAAAAAACATGTCTTCTATCAATCACCACTCGTGGCCATTGGATACCAATCCAACGGTCAGAATCCGAGCATCTTTTTCCTGTTTATCTTCTTCCTAGCTCTTGCGACGCCACCGGCTACTCCGGCGGCCTCCGCCGACCTCCACCGCCTCCGCAGCCGTCCTCCTCCACTGCCCGACGCTATCCCATTTAGACTAGACGCTCCCGCTGCCTCCACTGCCCACTAGCGCTCTCGCTACCTCCGCTCCGTACCGTCTCTTCCGCCTCCACCGTCGGTCGGAAAGCCGCCCCACAGCTTCCTTGACAGCTGGACATGGAGGTAACCATCCAACCCCGAATCTCCATCCCCAATTCAAGTTCAAGTACAAAAGTTTAAGTTCAAGTACAAAAGTTTAGGTGATCGAGATATAGCTAAAAATGAAAGAGGAGCAGTAAATTTGAAAAAGAAATTATACATTTGACCGCAAATGACTACTACATGTGAAAGTCAGTAATTGACGGGTGTTTCCTAGAACTTTCATGCCCCCGACGACAGCGACAAATAGTACATACATCTCGAGGCGAACATGACTAAGACGTGACGTGAGTCACGTGACGTTACTTCCAAAGCCCCGGATTTGCAGCCCCCAACTCCAAGCAGCCGGCCGGGGACGATGGCCAACAATCCGCCGAAACCATCCTCTGATCCCCAGCGCGATCCCGCGGCGCCGGCGGCCACTCCACGCCGCAACCGCCGTCTCCCCTGGGTCACCGTGGCGATCCTCCTCGGCCTCGCCGTCAACCTCGCGCTCTGCGTCCGCCGCGTCGGCGGCGACGACCGCCGCGCGGTCGCCTTCGTCGGGTTCTCCCACCTCAACCTGCTGCTCCTCTTCGGCGCGATCCGCCACTTCGAGGTCTCGCCGCACGGGTCCCCGGCGCGCGGCCGCGCCAGGCTCGCCGTGTGGCTGCTCACCACGACGCTCACCGCCGCCTTCACCTGGAAGATCGGCGCGATGGTGCCCCTGGGCTTCGCGGTCGCGGCGTGGATCATGGCCGCCGCGACCGTCCTCGGCGGGTTCTACATGATGTTCCTCCATGGCGAGAAGTGATTCGATCGTGATGGCGCTGCAGTTCTACTAGCCTCGTATGGTGAGTATGGTCGATGAACACTTCTTGCTAGAAGCGCACTGAGCGTTTCTGCGTTTCTGCAGACTGCAGACTGCAAAGTGAATAAGAGTGCGTCGACTCCATATGGATTGAACCTGTGACGATCACCATGACCTGATCTGATACCTTGTCCGCTTTGTTGATTTACTGTCTTCAGATCGATTTCACCTTTTAGCTCCTGCATCTCTCTTTAGCAGAACAAGATCAAGATCAGATTGGAGCACTCGAAACAGATGGCAGGTGCTGGAAAGGGAAATCTTCCTTTGGTAGATTAATTGTTCTCTCACCGCAATATTAACTTTATTTCGATTTGATTCGTGTGGAAGTATATGCAACATATATATAGGGGGTGGCATCGCCTTCTTTACCTGGAAATAATAATAAATAAAATAAATAGTAGAAAGGGATCAAATGAATTAGCATCATTGGTACATTTTTTTTACAGCGATGCTATTCTTTTTGTTTAATTTACTCGATGGAGCTAAATCTCCATGATCCTAGAATCCTGGTACATTTAATAATCCTTTTGTTCAGAATATATACGCGTGTAGGATTATTTCTTCTGCAATGCTAAAGCACCAGTGCTTCGTTAGCTGAGTTTGATTCCTTGTAGCAAGCCTTGACCAGATCGTAGAAAGGGATCGTCCTTGGTATAGTTTTAGGAACGTATCTGGTGCCAATGTGCAACTTTGAAAACTATAAATCAAGGTCACAAGATGCTAATCCAATGGATAGAGTTAGTAGTGGGATTATTTTACAGTTAAGCCCCCCACCTGCCGGCCACTTTTGCGAATCCCCCCTGCCCCTTCACCTCTAACCCGTCCTGTCCCTTCCATCACAAGTGGCCGGCAGGTAGGGGACTTAACTGCAAAATAATTCCACCACTAACCTTATCCATTAGATTAGCATCTTGTGGCCTTGATTCATAGTTTCCAATGTTGCACGGGATAGATGATTTGCACCAGATACATTGCCATAATTTTATGCGTCTGCTATTCTTTTTGTCTAATTTACTTGGCGCAGCTGTAAGTCTTCGTAATCCTAGCACATTTATAAATCATTCCTTTTTAAATGAACGAGGCATAAGAGCTGCTGATTATCTTGAAAAGAAGATGAAGAAATTTCAGATCAACACAACAATAAAGGGTGAAAGGGTCTCTAGTCTAGTGTTTAGAACACTTGAGTAATACTCGGTAGGTCCGAGTTCGAGTTCCTATGGGAACGAATTAAACAAGACTGAAATAAAAAAATTATAAAAAAATAGGGAAGGATTTTCCCTGCTGACTTCGGTCGGAAAAACACAACAATAAAAGGGGAAAAAAACTACAACAACAATACTTTGGCCGCGTGGCCAAAAGCAACAAATGCGTGCCGCACAACTCCACACCACAAGTCCACAATCACTGCACCCTAGGGATGCGTGGAATACTCTCTTCCAAGCTTCCAAGGCATGTGCTTTGCCTACCATCGTCAGGACAGTCTATGGTCCAACTCCAACGTGTGTTGTACTGGTAATCACATGTTTTAGCAGGAAGGGCGACGTCTGTTTTATCTAACTTTCCACCTGGCATAGGGTCAGGCTGTGTCTTTTTTTTTTCTTCCCGAGGAACCTAGTATTTCTTTTCCAAGTTTTCTCCAGGAACATGATATTCCCTCTGAAGTTTGATGACGTCCAACGGGCTGTTCCTGATGAAACAACACTTCCGTGGTTGGTTTTGAGTAGTTCTGACTTTTGATGCATGGCACAGAAGAGCAGCACCAGTCTCTGATATAGTCTGAGTGCTAGCTGATTGAGAACTACAGCATGGACTAGTAGCTAGAGGCTCCCGTTGTAGGAGGAGGTGCGTGGGTGGATGGCAGCAGAGCGGCGGTTAGGTTGATGACACAGCGTGTTGGAAACTTTGATGCTCCGTTTGATTCCGCTGACTTATTTTTAGCACCCGTCACGTCGAATGTTTAGATACAAATTAGGAGTATTAAACGTAGATTATTTACAAAATCCATTACATAAGTGGAGGCTAAACGGCGAGACGAATCTATTAAGCCTAATTAGTCCATGATTTGACAATATGTTGCTACAGTAAACATTGCTAATGA
>NC_028453.1:2406028-2408232 GCF_000263155.2 Setaria italica | reverse complement strand
GATCTACATTTATACTCCTAATTAGTATCTAAACATTCGATATGACACGTGCTAAAAATAAGCAAAGGGAACCAAACGCCAGGCACAACGAAGACAGTAGTGATATGGAAGAGCTAGATTGATAGATGGACAGTCAAGAGGGGGCACCGCCTCACATGACTTTAACTGCTACTCGCGTGCAGTGACAGAACGTGTGACGGCCTGACAAGCCTCACACTACTAGCGTGCGCCTTGAAAAGAAGTCATTATTCCAAGGTGAACGGTTGAGCAGCTCGATAGCAGAGTTTACAGAGCTGATTTTTTGCTGAATTCAGCAAAAATATTATCAAATAGTTTTTTTTATCAGCCCCGGTCAGTTCCGGCGCTCCACGAGTGGCACCACTGTCCATGGCAGCCTCTGGTGAGTGGCGGACTCATTCCCGCCCGGACGCTCCATGGCGGCGGCGGTGACCGGCTGGGTCATGGGGCGCCAAATCCAGCCCCCGGTCGGGCGTATTATGGCGCCCTGCAAGCCGACCTGTCTGCCCATAGTCCTTGGCACCACACCGCTCGAGAGGTGTGCAGGCAGCCTAGCGGGCGTCGGTGCCTGTGCGGGCACGGGCACTCGGCAACTCATGGTGGTGTGCCAGCAGCGGCAACCAACAAAGGTTGGTGGTCATCAGGGTGTGCAGGTTATTGGGTGAAAGCTTGGCTCGGTTCTCGACCATTTGCCAGCGACGACGGTGCCATGGGTTGCCGTGATGACCTCAACCTCAAGGGATAGTTCCAAGTGAAAACCAAAGAATCGACTCTTGTTTCGGATGGCGGCAGCGTCGTGACGTTGTTTTCCTCTTAGGGCGTCGTCTTGGAATCGTTGGGATGCCGACATCATGGCCAGCTTGGAGAGATGGTGGTACCCTGTTTATTTTCAGTGTGCTTGAAGTGGAGTTGCTGGAGTTCGTGATAGAGATCGACTCGGTACGGTTTCTAGGCGGCAAAGATTACAAGGTTGCACATGATTGTCAGGTAGGACTTAACGTGAAAAGTTTCTAAGAAAATAACGGATGCGAGGTGTTTGTTGCTGCACAAGGATTAAAGTAAGGTTGAAGCAAGGACATAGGAAGAAGGGTTAATCTCAGTCTTTATAGCTTTCTTTCTTAGTCTCTTTTTTCTTGTTTGTTTTTCTCGGTTTGAGGCTCAAGTCTAAGTAATTATGCCAAACTTGTTTTCTTTATGGTCCTAGACATTGACTTGTGAATATTTAAGATAAGATATTTTCCTTAATTAAAAAAGCTAGCAGCTTGCGGGGAATATGGAACGGTAGACGTGTCGGACAAGAGTCAACGCCGCGGGCCG
Source organism: Setaria italica (assembly GCF_000263155.2). NCBI lineage: Eukaryota > Viridiplantae > Streptophyta > Magnoliopsida > Poales > Poaceae > Setaria > Setaria italica. The sequence continues at coordinate 2,406,897 of NC_028453.1, read as the reverse complement.
CCGCGACCCGCTATCTGCCTTGAGTTATAAGCTTGAGGACCGTGGCGAGCAAGTTATTGAACGAGTAGTTGCGCAGAGATGAAGCAGCCAAAAAAACCGAACGTGTGGTGTGGTTACGTCAGGAATGCACTAGTACGTTGTCGTCACGAATTATTTTTGCTACTTCAACCAAACAAAGAGTAGCAGACAAGGAAAATACTGAGTATTCAAGGCGCCGAGAAGCAAATGAGAAGGGGCATTTATTTCCTGCTTGGTCACCTAAAGCCTATCCGCTATCCGTTTGGACCTAATAATAACTAAACTACGGGGTGTTTGTTTCCACCTTCCTAAAATTTTAGCTCCTAAAAAGTGACTAAAGAGTCAAACACTGTGACTAAAAGTGACTAAAAACTTTTAGGAGACTTCAATTTCTTTAGGAACTCCACCCCTCCTAAAACCTCCTAAAGCCCATTCTGGATCCCTACTGCCCCTCATTTATTACCCCCTTTCTCTCTCCCACCCTCCCTCCCGCCCAGCCCCTCGCCGCCATTCCACCCGCTGTCGGCGTCCCTCCCCGCCCGGCCCCCGCCAGCGGCGTCCTTCCCACCGCCCGCCGCCGCCGCATGGCAACCCCACCCCTGCCGCCCCCGCTCCCTTGCGCCGCCGCACGGGCTGGCTGGGCGCTCCCCTGCCGGATCCCCCTCCCCCCCCCCCCCCCCCGCCGAATCCGGGCGAGGGAGGACCAGGAGGGGGGGCGGTGGCGGGGAAGAAGAGGAGGGGAGAGGTGCGGCAGCCCGTATTCCAGGGGAGGGGGCAGCGCCAGCGGTAAGAGGTGATAGGCGCGGTGGTCCGGTAAAAGGTGGCGGCTAAGGTAAAGAAATAGGGTAAGG
>NC_028453.1:2403728-2405928 GCF_000263155.2 Setaria italica | reverse complement strand
CGTGTTCAATTTTTCTGACCTGCACATATTGCTGCTTATAATAGTGATGAGTAGCATCTTCAATCCAGAAACTTTCGGTTGCTCTAGTAGCTTGCGCTAGGCATCTTTTGATCATCAAGTAGGAAGGCTCAATTACCTGGTGCTCAACTGTGAGATGATAAACCCAGTTTATCTCATGATTAGTCAAGAATTTTCATATATCTTTCCTGTGATACGAATGCATATCCAAAAGTGAAATATGCTCGAGGAGTGGGAGCGGCTCGGTCTCCGGTTAAAGTGATGCGGCTTGGAAATGAAGAGAGGGGACTGGACGTCGGCCGTATTTTTGTAATTGTGCGAATCCGTGTGTGTGTGTGTGTGTGCGTGTGTGTGTGTGTGTGTGTGTGTGTGTGTGTGTGTGTGTGTGTGCAGGGAAGCGGGAGGAGGGGAGGGGCGGGCAAAGAAGGAGCAGGGGCATGGGGAGGGCAGTATGATCATTTTGCCACAACATTTATTGATTTTAGTTAGTTTTAGGAGGTGGAACCAAACATGCTTTAGACCATGGACTAAAAACTTACTAAAACTTTTTAGGAGCTAAAATTTTAGGAGGTAGGAAACAAACAGGACCTACGCTACTGCTTCCTTATCTGATTTAATTTCTTCTGCATGCAGTTTGTTGATACTGATCGATTTCACCTGAAAGACTTCGTAGACAATACGCAAAGGTGGTGGAAACGGAATGCTACTACTAGCTTGGTGTAGTCTTTTGATTTCACATGGGCAGGGAATATATACAGTTCTGCAAACGATACGATAAGCTTTTAGGTGCATCTGAAAAGCGTCTTCCGAACGCTCTAAGACCTTGGTCTATAAGACAGAGGGTCTACAAAAGATAAATTAAGGCGCTAGCATTTCAGAGCGCGTTCCTTACCCTCCAAAAGCAAAATCTCATCACTTGCTTCGAAACTTATGCACGAGGTAATTGTGCTTTGAGTTATACAATCGATCCATATATGATCCTCTCACTTCGTCTCGTATTTTTGTTTGGTTCGAGCAACGGAATATATAGGTTGGTCCACCTTATCCTTGTCAAGCACATGAATAAGCATAAATGATGAGTCATCTCACGAAAAATTTAGGATAAACCTAGGTGATTTCTTAAACCCCATAGCTTCTTTCGATCCACTTTCTTCGATTGTTGGATGAAGACCTAAATCTCTTCTCCCACGTAATACATGCATATCTTAGAGCAGCAGCAGCAGACGTATAGTTCGAGGTAATGCTAGCGCTTGACACGTCATGTACGCGCAGTGCTTCAGATCCCTCTCCAGCGTGTAGCTCCCTCAGCCTCAGCAAGGTGGTGTGATAGTTGCTGGGTCCCGCCACTACTACAAGGTTTGTGTAGATGAAGTAATTTTTTTAACCGCTGGCACTAGGAGCTTACTTGGGCACCCGTGCTAGGCAAATTGGACCGTGTGGCTCTCGCTCCGGCGTATAGTCAAGGTGCTAGCCATTTCTCTCTCGAAGCGTTCCTTTAACACACTACCAGGAACTGACTTTTCATCCAACCACTTTAATTCCGACTAATCACTACCGGAAATAGGAAGGTTGCCGAGTGCCTGAGGCACTCGGCAAAGACCGAAAAACTCTCGGCAAAGAGTTCGCCGAGTGTAACACTCAGCGAACGGCACTCGGCGAACTTTCCTACGGCAAACGGTGGAGTTGCCGAGTGTCGAACATCGAGCACTCGGCAAATGATTTGCCGAGTGTCAAAAAGCACTCGGCAAACATTTTCACAAAAAATAAAAAAAATAGAAACAGCCGCCAGCCGTCGGCCGCCGGCCACGGCCACGGCCACCACGCCGCCACCGGCCGCCACGCCCGCTGCCGCCCGCCGCTGTTGCCCGCTGCCGCCCGCCGCTGCCGCCACGCCCGCTGCCGCCCGCCACCACGCTGCTGCCGCCCGCCATCACGCGCCAGATCCGGAGGGGAGAGAGGTGGGGGCCGCCGGATCCGCGCCGGAGGGGAAGAAGGGGCGCGGATCCGGCCAGAGGGGAGGAAAGCCGGGGAAGGAGAGGCCGGATCCCGGAGGGGAAGAAGGGGGCGGGGGCGGCGGCGGGCGGGGCCCGGCGCCCGGGCGGCGGGCGAGGCGCGGCGCCGGGCGCCGGGGCCCGGGGCGGGGTGGGAAGAAGAGGAAGAATGGCGAGGAAATCGAGGGGCC
>NC_028453.1:2401126-2403416 GCF_000263155.2 Setaria italica | reverse complement strand
GTCATTTTGACTCCAAATCTTATGCAATCCTTGTCAACGTTAGTATTCTTCTTCTGAAATGCTTCGGTTTATAAACATCGTACGTGACGAAATATGCAAAACATTCTCAATTTTTTTCCGCAGCCTCCACCTATGATATCATCACATCATGACAAATCTCATGATTTTCAGACTTTGCTTGTTTTTTTAATAATTTAAAAATACCACTGCCACACGTTCGTGGTCGTGTTTCCTGAACAAGATGTTCGAAATTTCTTCTCATTTCACGGGTCAAGTCTCAAATTGGGCCAAATAATATAAATGTCATTTTTCTACTCATTTTGTTCTATATTTTGAATCACTTGCAGTTCAAATTTGACTTATACCAAAAATTTCCTTGAAATATAATTAATTAAATAAATATAGCAAATAAATCCAAAAATATACCAAATTTTAACATGGAGTACCCCATGTTGTATGTGGGGAGTAGAAAAAATTTTATGGTGAAAAGAGGAAAAAAAATTATTTTTTTGCCGAGTGTCAAAAAAACACTCGGCAAACCCCCCTCTTTGCCGAGTGTTTTTTTTTGCCGAGTGTTTTTAGCTTGGCACTCGGCAAAGAGCTTGTTTGCCGAGTGCTCGCAAAAAAACACTCGGCAAAAAAAATACACTCGGCAATTTTTAGCTTTCCCGTAGTGAATATTGGACCCGTGACAAAGTAGCTTTAGTCCCGGGTCAAAAATAAAGCATCGAAGGAGGGAGCTTTAGTCTCAGTTGGATAGACCAACCGGACTAAAGCCCCCTAGTCCCAGTTGTAACAGCTAGTGGGACGAGGGGGGCATTTTGTCCCATTTGGAAACGCCAACCGGGATATTCTAGAAAGGACTACTAAAAATAATGCAAATTCTTTATATGTTCAATATATAAATATGTTAGTACACAACACTTATGTTGCTATGCGCATGATGCGCTGTATATCAGTAAAAATCTCAAAGAAAATCTAACATATTTACACTGTACGACAACCTATATGAAATTTGGAGTAAATTTACACATGCAGCGGGCGAAATGAAACAGCTCGTGCGGAGAGATCTGTTGACAAATTAATATTCCTTGGAGTAGCGTGGTTCCTTGATGCTCATTGCTCAATAATCTCCCTCTCCCCTCGGAAGAAGGAACAGTGCGTAGTACCCTCCCGCTACCGTGCAGCCGCCCATGAACCAGACCCCAGCGGCCACCGGCCACGGCATGACAGCGGCGACCCGCCAGGAGAACAGCGCCGTGAGCACCGTGGTGGCGAGCCAGACGCCAACCCTAGCCCTGTCCCTGGCCGCGGAGCCCGGGGCCGACGCCTCGAACCGGCGGAGGCAGCAGAAGAGCAGGACGAGGCTCAGGTAGGACGCGAGGACGAAGAGCACCGCCGCGGCGTCGCCCCGGGACCTGTAGATCGCTAGGACGGAGTTTCCGGTCAGGAGCACGAAGCCGAGGTACGTGGCCGTCGTTGAAGCCATATACTGTGTATGTGGCGCTCGTCGCCGCTAGCTCGAGCGATGGGGTTTTGGTGTGGTTTCAAGCTGCGTCTTCCTTCGGGACGCGAGGCTGCTTTGCTTTATATAGGGATTAGCTAGGGATCGATGAGGGACGAAGGACCGCGTCGTCAGTGATTGTATATTGTCGTCGTTTGGACGACGGCGGCCAACACACGCAAACGTGGCTGGATTAGCTTGACAAGAAATTAAGCTACCCCCCGTATGCTATATATATATATATATATCCTGGAGGATGAACAAAATCTTGGCTTCTTCAACTCTCTTGCCTCGAAAGTTCACATACATATGCGCGCTCATAATCTTCCGAGACAAGAAAAATGTTGCTCTCTGTTCTTCAGGGCTTCAGCTTCAGGGCTGTCGGGAATTTCCGGACAGCCGCGCGAGCATAGACACCTGGGAGATAGAGACGTTTGTACGTCGTCTCGTGCTGATTCTGATCCTAAAGGAGAACGTGTGGGAAACGCACGCAGGAATGGAATAATCCACGGCCACAGGTGGCCCGCAGTCTTGGTCATGGTCGCCCCGCCCCCCCCCCCCACGTCTCAATTAATGAAGAGATAAGGCCAAAATGCGGTGATCACTCCTGAATTCCCTCTTACCGGACCAGAAGCGAGTTTCAAGCCGAGTCAGTGCCATCATTAGAAAGTCCGGCCATTTTTGTTTAAGCTTTTAGATTGGCCATGTCCAGGTCTTTATTTTCTTAAAATTATGTTGATCAAGAGCAATCAGTTAGCTTTATACGCTTTACTCATTAAGCTATGG
>NC_028453.1:2377901-2401026 GCF_000263155.2 Setaria italica | reverse complement strand
TATTCCATGGAGAGTATGAAAGATGGACACCTGTCCCAACATGTGGGAAGAGTAGGTGGAAGAATTCAGACTCAGAGTGGGTTGTTGGTGAGTGTGGTGCCCCTCCCCCCCCACCAGTCTTGGTCATGGTCGCTCAGATCAACGCTTGGGTACGTATGATCCAGAAACCACTTCTCGGACCAGGTCGTGGTCGTCGTCTCGAACCTTTGGAAAATAAATGAATGGCACAAGTCACGACCTTGAGGCTGGCCCTGGCCTAGGCCTCTTTTTTCTAGAAACTAGAGTTCCAGAAGATATGCAATGTTCATCCGTCGGCTCAGAAGTTTCAAAACGGCCACCGTTCTTCAGCCATAGAGCATCGGCCTTGTCTTTCGGACTGTTCGTCAGGCCACACTCTCACGGACGTTGTTCGTGAGCTATATGCCTATCGGTGACCAGCCTATGCCGTGTGACTTATAACTACAGATTTTAGTTCATGGCCGAATCATCCGACGGACCTACGTGCCGTAATACATGAAGGGGGCCAGGTCGGCCTTGTGGAGGTCTGCTTGTCCACCATGCTAACGACAATCCTTGGGGCGCAACTGCACAAGATGTACACATCGCATATTTGTATCTGGCCTTAGCATCGAACCACGGGATCATGCTGTTGCTGTCTGATATGATACTCTGATTTGACGACGTGCACTGCTGTCTGCCTTTAAAGATGAAACGGAGGTTCTCTTTATTTTTTATTTTTTTAAAGCTACAAAAGTATCTCCAACTCCAATAATAACTTCATGGATAGAGATTTTCCTATAAACCTCCCAGAAATGAAGGATGGAAGAGAGAATTTAGAGGCCTGCTCAAAATAGGGTGACTAATAATAGAGGATCTACTGGATCTACTGGACTGTGTTTTTTTAACTTGATTTTCTAAACTCAGTTTAGACACGGGCTGTTTACAGGATCCGCTGGAATTGCTTTGAAGGCTACTTCTCACCGATGTACCTTGAAAGTTGCATCGACTCTTTACAAGGCTCACATGCATCTCCATCTCTCCGAAAGATGTTAATAACTTCACTCGATGTGTGTGTGGGGTGGGGGGGGGGGGGGGGTGTTAAAGTGATAGGCAGCTTTATACAGTATGTTTTAATCCCTGATCCGTGGTCCGTGCAGCAGCTGCTCTCTTCTTCTCCTGCCTCTGCGCCGCGATGGGCCGGCCCGTGTCTTGCTTGCCTAGCTAGGTTTTGTTTTCTCTGCTTTCTTCGGCCCTGTGCTCCATGTTGTTGCTGTTGCTTTTCTCTTCTTTTATCCTTTCCCGAGTCCTGAACTGAGTTCAGTGGAATGTCGACAGTTACCACCCGCTGAGAAGCGGGTTTCCTTTTTCCTCCCGGAATTAAAACCCGCACAGATTTCTTCGGATAGCAAGATGCGTATGAGGCAGAGCAGAGAAGCAGGTCACATGCCAGAGCGCAGCGATTCTGATTTTTTTCGCCCCCGACGAACAGCGATTCTTAACTTGAGACCGAATCATTGGGGCAGCCGAGCAGGGGCCTTGTCTGCCTCATTGGCGGTCGGATGCTTCTTCGTTCGCCCTGGCTTGCGCCATCTGAGCTGCTTTGCATCCTGCGACATCGCACACCACCAAGGCCGAGTGGAGACCACGTCGAGAAAGCTAAGATGCAATTGCGCTCGCACATCTGCTAACACGACCATTCAGACTTTTCCTCTGCAAGACACCGAATGGTACTATATAGAAACGACATCACACGCAGCGCGTGCGTGGCAGGATCGATCAGTGGACACAAAAAAAGCTACGGCTTTGCAGCTCAATTGGAGGCCTATAAATAATGTGAAACTCGCGAGTTCACAGTTGAGTTCCCACCGAAGATCGATCGACCGGACGTCGCGTAATACTATGGACGACGGCCGGCGCTATTCCGCTCTGACCAAGCTAGGCTTCGGCGCCCTGGCCTTCAACTCGGTGGTCGCCCTCTACAACTCGTGGGGCGGCGCGGGCTCCGCCGCCTTCGTGCTCGCCGCCGACGCCGCCCTCGTCCTCCTATTCCTCTGCCTCCGCGAGTTCGAGCGCACCCGCGGCGGCGCGGCCAGGGACAGGAATATCATCAAGGCCGCGGTGTGGGCGCTCGCGACGCTGCTCACCGCGATGTTCGCGTCGAGGGTGGCGCCGCTGATGCCGCCCGTCATCGGCACGGCCGTCTGGATCGTGGCCGTCGCCACGGTCGCCGGGGGGTTTTGGGCGTTCTTCCTTAATTAATTATCAATTCTAGAGAGTCCATGTCAGAGAGTCCGTCTCTTGCTGTCGTCGGGTGCATTGATTTCCTTTTCCTTTATACACCGGCGCCTGTATGTCCCTGTTAACTTGGAATAAAAAGTTGGCAATCGAGTTTTCGCAGGCGGGGTGGTCGGCCAATGGTGTTCCATTATTCGGCTGACTACCCCATGAGTAGTCAAGTTATTCTCTCCGTGCCACCTGGGCGCCGCCGTCGTGACATCCACCGCGGCATCGCGGAGTTTTTACCCGTACTCCTTTAATTTGGAATCGCTGCACGTGTACGTGTTTAACTTTTTCCACTGCTTTAATCTACCCTAACTACAAAGCTTACCCATTGCAAATTAAAATGAGTATCCAGTAGCCAGAAAATTTGCCAAACCTACACGACCTCAGAAATTAAGGAGCGGAGGAAGAAACTAAGAGGGACTTTTCGCATTAGTCTCATCCTGCGTATGAAGCGTCATATCAGCACATGGACGAATTTGATCCTGGGAACTACGGCGGGCAAGATGCCAGCCTGAACTTTTCATTAAAGGGCGTGGCAAACCACGGATTACATCAGCAACTCCTAGCGCAGCTCAAACAGGGAAGAGTACCTAAGATTACATCCTGAGTTGCGAGCACAACCCAACAAAACAAAGAAGAAGACAATAGAAAGAAAGAGGAACATAGCTCCCAAATGAAGGCAAAGACCACGATTTGTACAGGTCGAAAACGATCCACCATTCTCCACATAGTACTGAGACTGAGTAACATACTTGCTAGCTTCACACAGCCATTATGCTACCCACCACCCCTCGTAGCTACGCCTCGCTGCTGCCACCCTCCAACGTCCAACAAGGGGAGAAAGCCTTGAAGGAACGAGGGACCGTCACAATAGAAAGGGGACTAAAAGTGGAAAGAGAATGCCAACCAAAGTTTTGCCAGAAACACCGACCTCCCTTGTAGTTAATGGCAGCACCTTTCGCCGCACATCCAACCCCTACCTACCAACCATCCAACACCCAACAAGGGGAGGAAACCTTTAAGGAGGGAAGGTCGGCTGCAATGAGTGCACCCGACATTTAATTTGATGACACCACTAACAAGGAGGGCAATGACGAAGCAGAGGCGTCAGAAGCGGACACGTATCGAAATGTGGATGAAGCCAAACAACCACACAAGTCAAGGCCATGACCAAGGGAAGAAGAAGACAATGTAGCTTAGGGCGAACTCACAGGCTTCCTTGTCAGTGGACCGTGCGGAGGTCAGCGTCCTCCTCGCACACCGGGCGCAACGCTTTCGCTGCAGGACCACCAACAAGACAAAATGCTGTGAAGCAACGAATGGAGCCATGGACACCTAGGGATTCAGCAGACCTGCAAGTAGAGGTAGGGTACCTCCCATGCATCGAGCGTGGCACTTTCGTTGCACAGCAAAATTGTGAAGCCCAGCCATTAGCTACCAATAGGGAAAACAAAGTACCTCTAGAAATTGGAAGTACCCATGCTGCCACCGCGGTCATCCCCAATGGTGGTCGACAATGGAGCCGGGAATCGTGGCCAAGACCCATGCCACTCCGCGAACGTCACGCGCACGCAGAGCTACTGAAAATAGCGCCAGAGTCCACAGGGCCCTCACTCCCATCATGTCCCGGTGACCACGGTGACCACGGGCTACTCACCCATGGACCGCCGCAGGATGACGTAGGGCAGTAGGGCCTCGCCAGTGAAGTGGAAGCCCAATCCGGCGAGCCAACGAAGCAGCAAAACCTGTGAAGCTTGAGCTCCATTGTGACGACCGACCCCAAATCTCTTGAGTTAATCTTAATCCGAGTCCCTAATCCTCCTACCTCAGCTTTCCTGAGTTTAAGTGCTCAACCTCCAGTCCGGTCCCGACCCTTGAGAACCGACCCCTCTTTACCATTTCCCCAGTTCCGACCCTGCCGACCCCAACCCATACCGCCGGATCTTCTAAGTCTTCCCACAGTGTCTCCTTTCAATCTAACCAGTGGACCAACCGAGACTAACCGGTGGACCCAAAAAATCTTTTCCCCAGATCTCCCACGACAGACGCACTCGAGTGGCATGCCCGCTCCAGAGTTCCTCTGCCGCGTGGCTCAATTTCTCCGACCCCCGCCGCTCCGCCCCGTCGCCGGCTCCGACCGGATGGATTCCCACGCCCTCTTCCCCAATCGCAGCGGAAGCCCTCTGCAACCCTTTCTGCAGCACCTCGCAGCTCGCGCCCATCATCACCTCGCCGGACCCCCGGCTGCGGAGCCCGATGCCTCCCGGCTTTTCCACCGCCCCTCCACAGTCGCGCCGCCCCGGTCCGCGCTACGCGACGATTCCTCCTCCGCCAACCCCGACCCCGGCTGCGACAGTTCCTTTCCCGCCTTGTCAGAGCTGCACCCCGACAGTCTGTTGCTTCGCGCTCACCCGCGCGACCGCAGCCCGCCTATCTTCTCACCTGTGCGCCCTCGCTTCTAGCGTCGTTCCCCCGGTCACATCCATCAGATCCACCGCACGACGACGCCCGCCTCCGCCAAATCTCAACCACCGGCAAAACCGCGCATGCGCCGCCCTGTCGCTGGTGCCCAATGGTGTCATCCCCGAAGTCCTGCTCCGCCACCTCGCTGCTCAATCTCCGTCCCGGCAGCGCACTCCATCCCCTCTTCCCGGTCTTCGTGCTGCTCCAGCTCTCTCTCTTCCGCGCAGCTATAAAAAGGAATGCCAGAGCCCCGCCGGAGTCCCCTTCGCCATCGCTGCCCTCCCGCCTTACTCCCTGCTTCGTGCTCACAGCGCTACCGTCTAAGTTCCCGAGGAACTCTCCTCTCCGCTCCACACCGCCTTCCCCAATCCGCCCAGCCGCTTGCTCCCCCGCGCCGCGCAAGAGCTTGCTTGTAGTCCACAAGAAGCACCGCCGCCGCCGGAGCACCATCGGACATCGTTGCCTGCCCAAGTCTTAGTGCTTCCATCCTTCCGCATAAGTCTGCTCCTTCCCGACCCCAAGCTTCACCGGTGAACCGAAGGTAAGCTGCCGACCCTTTTCCGCCTCGTCCGACCCCTTCTAGTCATCCGACCTTTTTCCGCCTCGTCTGACCCCTTCTGCTCGTCCGACCTTTTTCCGCCTCGTCCGACCCCTTCTGTTCGTCCGACCTTTTTCCACCTCGTCCGACCGTATCCGTTCGACCGACCCCTTTCTCCGTCTCGCCCGACCCTGTCTGTTTCGCCGACCCTTTCTCCGCCTCGCCCGAGGGCTCGACTGTATTCTTTTTCCTTAACCCGAGGGTATATGTGTAAAAATCGGGGACTTCTCTGCGTTAAGTCTGAGGACCCCCAGCACATCTATTCCTCTAGTCTAAGGGTCAGATCATAAGTTCTTTCCCATCCGACCCTTATATCTTGATCTCCACCAACCCAAGTGTGCTTCCCCACCTTTTTCCGTAGCTTTGCTACAAGTTTCTGGGCTAAAACTCGCAAGTGTGCTGTTGAAATAATCGTCTAAATGCTAACCGAGGTGGATCCGTGTGCTGTTGAAATAATCGTCTAAATGCTAACCGAGGTGGATCCGCCACAGCTGGTACCAGAGCTGGTTTAGCAAGGTAGAGAACACAATAGGCCCTAAAACACTTCTTTTGAATAAAAGTTGCAAAGAAAATTTTTGAAAATCTCGTACGATCGTTAAGGATGACCTTAGTACGAGAGGCCCTAGGGGATTTTGGGGTTGTTTTAGGTGGCTAATATTTATTGGTTATCTTGCTAACCTTCCAGCATTTCGCCACGTGTATCATACGTGTGCCGAGTCCGCATCACGAGTATGCGAGGGTTGATAGGGAGTTCTATTCAAAGGACCCTATCATCGCGGTTGTTTCGCCCACGTTTATCATACGTGCGCAGGTTCCGTATATTGATTCATACGAAGGGTGGTATGGCTCGATTCCAATGAGCCTATCATCACGGTTGTTCGCCACGTCTATTATACGTGCGCTGATTCCGCATCACGAGTATGCGAAGGGTTATACGGTTCCATTCAAAGGGGACCTATTTCCACGGTTGTTGTGCTGTCCATGCAGCCTTGAACGCATGGGTGCCGTTCCTATAGTGGACGGTAATGTTTGGGGACGCTTTCGTGGGTGCTGGCACGAAAGGTTCATGTGGTTGTGTTTTCTACAGGTACACTAACCGCGTTCGCTTAGGAGACGCTACTAGAACCGACTAGCTACTATAGGGAGAGGTGTAATTGTTGCCTTGCCACCGGCACTGACTGCGTAAGACCAAGTTTGGCAGTTGTTTTGGTTGAGAAACGAGGTAGGCTGTGCATGTGACATAAACTAAAATCTGTAAAGCCACCTCCCAAAAGCAACCTTGCCTTGGAAAAGCTCTTCTTCGGTTCTAAGGATTTCTAGTTTTCTCCCGGCTTGTGCTCGGTCAAATCCGAATGCTTTTTCTATCCGACCCCTTTCTTCTAGAGTTCTATCTCATGACGTTTTGGTTCTTAGTTCCAGATGGCCGCCCCCGGACACGTTCTGTACGGCGCCGATGGCATCTCCTACTCAACGTGCTTGCACTTCGAAGGTTTTCCCGCTATTCTGTGGGACACCTTGAGGTGGTTCGGGTACCAGTCTCCGCCCTTGTACGTGGGACGGATGTACCTGGAGCACAGCGTCCAGAGGTGCAACGTGCAAGCGGTGGTGCCTCCATCTCCTGTGCGGCCCGAGTGGCCCCAGCTCGGAATCTTGACTTACGGGCACGCCCTGGAAGATACATGGGAGTCGGTTGCTCTACAACTCCTCACCCAGTTCTATCAGCTACACCCGCTGGAAGTCACCTTAGACTTAATCGGCCTGTTTCCTGCCAGAGACCGGATGGACCCGGCGTGGCTTGATCGTGTCAACAACCTTGAGGTGTTGGCCACATCCCACTCGATGGTCACCATCTCCACCAACATCAGATGCATGTCAGCCTTATATCGGCTGATTGAGCTTCAAGGCTGAGCCATGGCGGTCTTGGCTCGGATCGCCATGGACACTTAGGGACACTTCAACGCCGCCAAGAGAGATCTGGTGGGACAAACCTATCAACTCATCCAAAGAGGCATCCAAATCCACGACATGCAAGACCGAATCTCCGAACTCGAGGGAGAAGTGACCGACCTAGTGGATGGCATGATCGAGCTGTCAGAAGAGAAGATGGAAGTAGAGATGGAGCTAGCAGTGGCTAATGCTCATCTGGACAAGCACCACGCCGAGCTCGACGACATACATGCCCTTCAGATGCAGTTGGAAGAGCAAGAAGACCCTGAGGAGGTCGAGGGAGCGTCCAGCATGGACATTGAGGAGGACGACACCCCTTCTCCAACTCACAGTGTTCCCTCGTAGGTCGGGAGCTGTAGGGTCTCATCTTTTGTTGTACTCCTCGGCAACCTAAGTTTTGGATAGTCATGTAATAGGTTAGCCTTGAGTTGAGTATTCCCTGTGTTTTGGGAACAACCATGTAATGATCTCAGTTGAAATCAGATCTTAATTTGACCTTTGACTCTTTTGCAACACGTTTGGGATGCCAGACTGTGTGAGTTTGTGCAGTGACCACACGCCCGTTTTCTGTGGGTCTGTCCAAAGTTTGGCCGACCCCGGGTCGCGAGGTCGGACGCGCCCGACCCATCGAGGCAATTCTCCGCCTTGCCCGACCCCCTTCCTGTGCGGTTTGCTTCACCCGACCCCTTCTCGTGCGGATCGCTTCACCCGACCCCTTCTTGTGCTGTTTCGCCTAGCCCGACCCCTTGGCCTAAGGTCAGATATGATGGAACTCCTGGAATCTGGTTATGGTTCGCCCGAAGTCGTGTGCAGAACTAAGTTAGTTGCTAACTAAGATGGCAAGAGGAAGTGTGTGTCTCCTTTATAAATCTGTGTGTGTTGCATTGTCGGCAAGAGTCGCATTTGAGGATTTAACTTGTGCGTTCCCATCTGTTTGGAATACTTCAAAGGTTATGGAATTAATGGAACGTTGGCTCTTGCAGATGGCGCATCGCACCAGGTCTGGCTCTGTGCCCAGCAGCAACGAGCAAAGACAGGATCTTCCCCCACCCCCGCCCCCGTCTCCGCTGGAGGCAATCTTAGTGGCTCAAACCGAGCTGCTGAGGCATCTTGTACAGGGGCAACAACAGCAGCAGCCCCATGGGGGAAGGGCTCAGCAGCAACCTCATGTTGCTCGCTATGAGGACTTCTTGGGGACGCAGCCCCCTTTGTTCCAGAAGACGCAGGACCCGCTCGACGCCGACGCCTGGGTTCGCACAATCGAATCCAAGTTCGAGCTTCTCATCGCCCCGTGCCCTGACCATAACAAGGCCCGGTTTGCGGCTCAGCAGCTACGTGGTTCCGCCCGGCTCTGGTGGGATCACTACCATGCTATGTTGCCAGCCGACCATGTTGTCAGCTGGAACGAGTTCAAGACCGCGTTCAGAGGGCATCACATTCCGGAAGGTCTCCTGGAACGTAAGCTCAACGAGTTCTTGGCCCTCACCCAAGGAAGCCGTGACGTCCTACACTACGCCCAAGCCTTCAATGACCTGTGCCGTTATGCCGGCTATCATGCGGACACAGATGAGAAGAAGCAGGACAGATTCCGCAGAGGTCTAAGCTTGGATCTCAGAGAGAGGTTGAACCCCATTAAGGTGGACACCTACAATGAGTTGGTCAACTTGGCCATCTCGCAAGAGGACTGCATGCAGGCTCTCAAGGCCGACCAGAAGAGAAAGGCCTCCATGGCATTTCCGAGCCCGCCCGCTCGAAGGTTCAGGATGGTTCCTCCACAGGCGCCCAGCCGACCCCAGCAGTCGGGAAGATTGGTTGCCCGACCCCCGCCAGCGGCAGCACCACGTTTTCCTGGCTTCCAACCACAGGTGCCCTGGCCGACCCTACCACCACCACCACGTCCTACAACTAGTAACCGCTGCTTCACCTGCGGCAATGAAGGGCATTTCGCTAAGGACTGCCCCAGGAACAGAAATCAGCAGCCTGGCCAGAACTCCATGGCGAACAGAGGAAGAAGGCCCAAGGTGCAAGTCTGCCAAGGACGGCTCAACTACACCAGCTTGACCGAACTCCCCGAAGGTGCGCTAGTAATGACGGGTACATTCCTTGTCTTAAATCAAGCTGTTGTTATTTTGTTTGATTCGGGAGCCTCCCATAGCTTCATCAGGAGTAAGACTAGAGAAAGATGTGAGCTGAGTGTCGGTCACACTAAAGAATCATATGTGATCTCCACTCCTGGAAGGAAGATAGCCTCAGACCAAATCGTTACTCTTGTACCTCTCCAGCTAGGTCAAACTCTTTTCAAGGAAAATCTCATCCTCCTTGACCTAGAAGGAATAGATATCATCCTTGGGATGGATTGGATGACCAGGCACCAAGTGGTTCTAGATACAGCTGCCCGAACTCTCCATATCAACTCACCCTTTCATGGCAGTTCTACCCTACCCTTGAAACCCCCTAAGTCCGCACTTCCCTGTGCGTACCCTCTATCAGAAGCCCAGCTAGAACGCCTTCCGGTTGTCTGTGAGTACCCGGATGTGTTCCCAGAGGACTTGCCCGGCATGCCGCCCGATAGAAATGTGGAGTTTTCCATAGAGTTGATTCTCGGCATCGCTCCGATATCCAAGAGACCCTATCGGATGCCACCTGCCGAGCTGGCCGAGTTGAAGACCCAGTTGCATGATCTGTTGGAAAAAGGCTTCATCCGACCCAGTACATCACCCTGGGGTTGCCCAGCCCTATTTGTGAGGAAGAAGGACGGGAGTCTACGCATGTGTGTGGACTACCGACCCCTCAATGCGGTGACTGTCAAGAACAAGTACCCACTTCCCCGCATTGATGTTCTGTTTGATCAGTTAGCTGGAGCAAGAGTGTTCTCCAAGATCGATCTTCGTTCAGGTTATCACCAAATCAAGATCTGACCCTGCGACATCCCCAAAACCGCCTTCTCCACAAGATATGGGCTATATGAGTACCTGATCATGTCTTTTGGACTCACCAATGCACCCGCATACTTCATGTATCTCATGAACTCGGTGTTCATGCCCGAGTTGGACAAGTTTGTGGTGGTGTTCATTGATGATATCCTAGTGTACTCCAAGAATGAAGAAGAACATGCCGATCATCTTCATGTAGTTCTCCAACGGTTGAGAGATCATCAGCTCTATGCCAAGTTCTCCAAGTGTGAATTTTGGTTAGATAGTGTCAAGTTCTTGGGACACACTATCTCTTGGAATGGCATAGCCGTCGACCCCAGCAAGGTACAGGAAGTCATGGACTGGAAGCCTCCCGCCTCAGTGCACCAGATCCGCAGTTTCCTTGGACTAGCAGCCTACTATCGGCGCTTCATACCAGATTTCTCCAAGATAGCTAAGCCGATGACTGAGTTGCTGAAGAAAGAGGTCAGGTTTGTGTGGAACGACAAGTGTGAAGAAGCCTTCAAGACCCTGAAGCACTTGCTGACCACAGCCCCAGTTTTGGCTCAACTCGACCCCTCTAGGCCGTTTGACATGTACTGTGACGCCTCTGGCACTGGACTTGGGTGTGTTCTTATGCAAGAAAACCGAGTCATTGCCTATGCCTCACGGGCATTACGACCTCATGAGCTGAACTACCCGACCCATGATCTTGAGTTGGCAGCAGTGATTCATGCCTTAAAGATGTGGAGACACTATCTGATGGGCACTCACTGCAACATCTACACCGACCACAAGAGCCTCAAGTACATCTTCACCCAAGCCGACCTCAACATGCGCCAAAGAAGATGGTTGGAGTTGATAAAGGACTATGATTTGGAAGTGCACTCTCACCCCGGCAAGGCCAACGTGGTGGCCGATGCTCTTAGCCGCAAGGCCTTTTGCAACTGCTTGTCGGCAACAACTTTCACCGAGATTCTGTGTCATGAGATGGGAAAACTCAGTTTGGAAATTGTTTCCCATGGAACCCTCGGCCACATATCTCTTGAGTCTGTTTTGGAAGACCAAATTGGGTCAGCACAGTTAGAGGATGAGGAAGTAAGGCAGATCACAAGGAATATTTCATTAAAGGATGAAGGGTATAAACAATTCCGACAGGATGAGACTGGGAGAGTGTATTATGGAACCCGACTGGTTGTACCGTCCGACCCCAATCTGAAAAGGCAAATCCTAGATGAAGCTCATCTCTCTAAGTTCTCAATCCATCCTGCCAGCAATAAGATGTATCATGATCTTCGTCAGATCTTTTGGTGGAGTGGAATGAAATCGGAAATCGCCCAGTATGTTTCAGAGTGTGACACCTGCCAACGCGTCTAGGCCAGCCATCCAAAGGTAGCAGGTACCCTGCAGCCCCTACCTATTCCCTCTTGGAAATGGGAAGACATCAGCATGGATTTCATTGTTGGACTGCCCCTTACATCGCAGTGATATGATTTCATTTGGGTTATTGTGGACCGCCTGACCAAGACCGCCCACTTCCTTCCTGTCCACACCACCTACACGGCCAAGAAGTATGCGGAGTTGTATCTTGACCGCATTGTTTCCCTGCACGGTGTGCCTAGGACGATCATCTCTGATCGAGGAGTTCAGTTTGTAGCACGCTTTTGGGAACAGCTACAAGCATCAATGGGCACCAAGCTCATCCATAGCTCAACCTATCACCCTCAAACCGATGGTCAGACCGAAAGAGTTAATCAGATCCTTGAGGACATGTTGAGAGCTTGTGTCATCCATTATGACAAAAATTGGGACAAGTGCTTGCCATTGGCAGAGTTCTCCTATAACAATAGCTACCAGACTAGCTTGAAGATGGCACCGTTTGAGGCATTGTATGGTCGGAGATGTCGGACACCCTTCAATTGGTCACAAGCTGGCGAAAGACAGACCTATGGTCCTGATCTAGTGGTAGAAGCCGAAGAACAGGTGAAGGTAATTCAAGCAAATCTCAAGGCTGCCCAATCTCGACGGAAGAGTTACTCTGACAGTAGAAGAAGACCCCTGCAGTTTGACATTGGTGATCATGTGTATCTTTGAGTCTCCCCGACCAAGGGAGTGCAACAGTTTGGAGTAAAAGGGAAATTGGCTCCCCGTTACATTGGCCCATATGAGATTGTGGAAATTTGTGGACCCGTTGCCTATCGGATCCGACTCCCAGAACAACTCTCGGCCATACATGATGTTTTCCATGTATCTCAACTGAAGAAATATGTCCAAGTCCCAACCGAGATAGTAGAGCAAGAACAACTTCAAATCGAACCCGACCTGACCTATGCCGAGTACCTGGCCAAAGTTCTTGACCATAAGGAGAGGCGCACACGACGCCAAGTGGTGAAAATGTACAAGATCCTATGGAGTAACCACACTGAGGATGAAGCAATATGGGAGACAGAAGAGTATCTGAACAAGCTTTTCCAAGGTTTCCTTTCCAACCAAGGAGGTGAGGACTGCACACCCCCACCGGTTACTTCTACATCCGAATCTCGGGACGAGATTGTTTTTAAGGGGGGTAGGCTGTGACGACCGACCCCAAATCTCTCGAGTTAATCTTAATCCGAGTCCCTAATCCCCTTACCTCAGCTTTCCCGAGTTTAAGTGCTCAACCTCCAGTCCGATCCCGACCCCTGAGAACCGACCTCTCTTTACCGTTTCCCTAGTTCCGACCCTGCCAACCCCAACCCATACCGCCGGATCTTCTAAGTCTTCCCACAGTGTCTCCTTTCAATCTGAGCAGTGGACCAACCGAGACTGACCGGTGGATCCACAAAATCTTTTCCCCAGATCTCCCGCGACAGACGCACTCGAGTGGCATGCCCGCTCCAGAGTTCCTCCGCCGCGTGGCTCAACTTCTCCGACCCCCGCCGCTCCGCCCCGTCGCCGGCCGTGACCGGATGGATTCCCGCGCCCTCTTCCCCAATCGCAGCGGAAGCCCTCTGCAACCCTTTCTGCAGCACCTCGCAGCTCGCGCCCATCATCACCTCGCCGGACCCCCGGCTGCGGAGCCCGATGCCTGCCAGCTTTTCCGCCGCCCCTCCACAGTCGCGCTGCCCCGGTCCGCGCTACGCGACGATTCCTCCTCCGCCAACCCCGACCCCGGCCGCGACAGTTCCTTTCCCGCCTTGTCAGAGCTGCACCCCGACAGTCTGTTGCTTCGCGCTCGCCCACGCGACCGCAGCCCGCCTGTCTTCTCACCTGTGCGCCCTCGCTTCTAGCGCCGTTCCCCCGGTCACATCCATCAGATCCACCGCACGACGACGCCCGCCTCCGCCAAATCTCAACCACCGGCAAAACCGCACCTGCGCCGCCCTGTCGCTGGTGCCCAATGGTGTCATCCCCGAAGTCCTGCTCCGCCGCCTCGCTGCTCAATCTCCACCCCGGCAGCGCACTCCATCGCCTCTTCCCGGTTTTCGTGCTGCTCCAGCTCTCTCTCTTCCACGCAGCTATAAAAAGGAATGCCAGAGCCCCGCCGGAGTCCCCTTCGCCATCGCTGCCCTGCCGCCTTGCTCCCTACTTCGTGCTCACAGCACTACCGCCTAAGTTCCCGAGGAACTCTCCTCTCCACTCCACACCGCCTTCCCCAATCTGCCCAGCCGCTTGCTCCCCTGCGCAGCCGCTTGCTCCCCTGCGCCGCGCAAGAGCTTGCTTGTAGTCCACAAGAAGCACCGCCGCCGCCGGAGCACCGCCGGACATCGTCGCCTGCCCTAGTCTTAGTGCTTCCATCCTTCCGCCTAAGTCTGCTCCTTCCCGACCCCAAGGTTCACCGGTGAACCGAAGGTAAGCTGCCGACCCTTTTCCGCCTCGTCCGACCCCTTCTGGTCATCCGACCTTTTTCCACCTCGTCCGACCCCTTCTGCTCGTCCGACCTTTTTCCGCCTCGTCCGACCCCTTCTGCTCGTCCGACCTTTTTCCACCTCGTCCGACCCCTTCTGTTCGTCCGACCTTTTTCCACCTCGTCCGACCCCTTCGGTTCGTCCGACCTTTTTCCGCCTCGTCCGACCCTATCCGTTCGACCGACCCCTATCTCCGTCTCGCCCGACCCTGTCTGTCTCGCCGACCCTTTCTCCGCCTCGCCCGAGGGCTCGACTGTATTCTTTTTCCTTAACCCGAGGGTATATGTGTAAAAATCGGGGACTTCTCTGCGTTAAGTCTGAGGACCCCCAGCACATCTATTCCTCTAGTCTAAGGGTCAGATCATAAGTTCCTTCCCATCCGACCCTTATATCTTGATCCCCACCAACCCAAGTATACTTCCCCACCTTTTTCCGTAGCTTTGCTACAAGTTTCTGGGCTAAAACTCGCAAGTGTTGCTATTGAAATAATCGTCTAAATGCTAACCCCCTGCATTGCATTTCGTGTAGAGTTGCATCTCGCCGACGGTGTCTACGAGCTGCACCCGGCGCCAGAAGACGAAGCTGCAACCGAGCTCCCGCTTCCCGAAGCTGAAGCCGCCCCAGCAGAAGACCCCTTCCCTTCCTCCTCGTTTGAAGGCAAGCCCTGGATGCATGAACCCCAGTTTTTCCCAAACTTGTGCATGCCTTCTTCATCTTGTTTGTGCATTTACGTATAGGAGTTGTTTGCAACCGTAGATGCATGACTTAGTTCCCTGATCTGAACACTAGCTGTTGGACCGAGTAGTTGCTATGCTTAAATAGGAAGCGGTAAAAGTTGAGTGATTTCCTGTCACTCACGAGTTGTAGGAGTTGGTGGTTCTCCTTCTGTTACAACTATAAGGACGGTGGACGGGGCAGGATTTTGGTTAACTCTTTGGTGGTCGGCTGATCGCCCCGTCTGTCTATGAAACTTGTTAAGGCCCGACAGTGGTGGTGTTCGTGATCAAGTGTTTGAAAGTACTAACCTCATACTCAGTATGGGATGAGGAAGCCGAGTACCGGATTGAACCTAGACGTGAGTGGTCGCCCCATTGTCCTTGGAACGGAGTTTCCCCTGCGGCCGCACGTGGTGGCAAGTGTGGTCACAGAATGGCAGAGGCCGGGTCTGTGGAACATTGCACCAAAGGAAATGGGCCCGACACGGGTTAGGGAATTGATAGGGAAGGCTGACACAGGAAGCGACCCTCGGTGGTGCGCGGATGTCGTGAGGTTAGGTTCCCCATGCATGGTTAAAGAACTCGAATCGATCCGTCTGCCTCTCACAGTTTGAGACTACTTGATCGCTATGCTACACTGAGTAATAATGCAATCTGATGATGATATGGTCTTGATGATGTTATATACCTTTTGGTTGGTTCTATATTTTCTTAGAGTAAGTTGCTAACTTAGACCGGATAATAAACTTAGAATCTGAACTAAAACTTTGAAAATAGGGATCTACATAGTGCTTTTGGCAAACAAACCCCTCAGCCAAAGAGCCTTGCATGTCTAGAAGTGGTGGAGTAGCTTACTCCCGTCGGTTAAGTCTTGTTGAGCTTAGTAGCTCAGCCTTGTTGTGGCTTTTCTTTTTCAGGTGAAGTCGCTGCTCCCGAGTCCTCTTCTGTTGGCACTTGGCCGCCCCAACTCCCTCCGGGTTGGACGCTCGAGTGGGATCCCTCCTCGGACGGCGAGGACAGAGATCACTGACGTCTTGACTGGCCTCACCAGTGACGTCCAACCCCGGCGCTAGCTCCGCTGTTTTATCTTCCGCTGCTTTTGAACTTGTAAAACTCTGATGTTTGTTTTATTGTCAAACTAACTGGTCAAATTGTTTAAATCAGTGGACTTGTTGTATTCTCTGAAACCGCTCACCTTCGTGTGAGTTTGCTAACTCGATCCTGTTAAAGTGGTCAAATCGGATGAAATCCGACGGCACTTCGTGTTAATTTGATTAAGGCATGAGTGCCGCATGTTAAGCGGCTTGACCATGTTTTAATCAAACTAATCCGAGGTGGATCCGCCACATCCATGAGACGAGGACCAGCCCCATGAACGCCCTCCCATGGATCTGGCAGGGGAGGCCCCAACAGACTGGGAGGCACTAGATCCGGGCATGCCGGTGCCGGATCTGGGCACCAGCAAGAGGACAGGGTGGGGGAGGATGTGGTGGAGGAGGAGGAGGAGGAGGGGGGGTGCTTCTTGGGGGAGGAGATGCCTGCCGCTACCCTCATCGCAGCCGGACAGACTTCCGCCAGTGAGAGCTCCGGCGGCGGCGAGTTGGAGGGGAGGGGCGAGCGGCGCTAGGCGAGGGAGGCGGCGCCACCCGAGTCGCCCCCGGGGCGACGCCAGGGGCGGACGTCTGTTTTTTAGGCACTAAGAAGCTAAAATGAAAGTTGAAGAATTAGATTGGTCGATTAAAAGTTGAGGGACGAAGTGGATCCTGGAATCGAAGCAAATTTGAGGAAACCCTCAGCCCATGATACCCCGTGATTCGTGAAGATTGCCTCTGGGAAAAAATCATAGTTGTGCTAAGCTAGCGACGTGGCGCTGTCGGCCCCGCCACCGATAGGTGGTTGCTGGGGCGATATTAGTCGGCCATGCTCCGTGCACGCGGGGGTTTGAATACTGCTGCGTAGGTTTGCTAGCGCGTAGACGCATTATGCATGAACCGGAGTCAGGGAAGCTTCATTATCAGCTTTTGCACTTTCATTGCCAGCTTCACCAAAAAATATACTTCCTTGAAACCAAAGAAAAAGAAAGGAAAACGGAAAAATATCTTTTTTCTAGAGGAAGGAAAAATATCTTTTTTTTAGCAAAGGAAAAAAATATCTGGATCTGGTCCAAGAACGTGTGGACTGGTTGATCTTTGGTGTGGCCGCCGCCACCTTGTTGCTTGTGTGTGATTGGTTGGGGTGATCAAGTGATTTCGTGGATCCACCAAGGTCACCAGGCGTCCAGGCCCATGAGTCGTCGTCAGTGACCCACGTGTGTGTACTCGGGCCCATATTGCAGACTGCGCTGTCTTCTCGTCTGCCGTCCGGCGTTTTGTGCTCTTCGGAGAGCTGGTCAAACCTACGAAAGCATCAAATTATACCCTGCCTACTGGCTACTGCTCCCGGTCCTTTTGTCAGAGCATGGACAACAGTTCAGACAGTTGTATGCTATATCACACGTAAACAGTTAAAAAGACAGATGGTACAGCGAGTCATCTATTTAGCTGTCTGTAAGGCATTTAATTTATTCATTGACATGGTAATCAAGTATAGATTTGATATTTGTAGCTATCTATGTAGCCAACGAGATGGTTCAGATGATGTATAATGTGTCGATCTTGGCCTTCAGCTCCTCATCAATCTTCCTTCCAAACGTTTGTAATGTGTCATCCTCGACGATGAAATCTTCAATTGTGGATCAAAATCTTCAAGTTCTTCCATGACTTCAGACTCGAGCTTCATCAGTAGCATCCATTTCTTCTGTGTCTTCACCAGTGGCTTTAAGAGTGCCTGGTTCATCACCGAGCGGAGCAGGATCATCACCTGGCGACATTGACTGGAGACTGGATCTTTATCCTTGCAAAAGTGTACACTATGCAAAAAGCAATATGATATATTACAGACAAGCAAAAAATAGCAGCATAGATCACAATGGATGTAAATAACACTCTGTTTCCCAATAATGATCGAACAATGTCATCTTGTGCTAAACATGTTGAGATTCAGCAAAGTTGTTGTAATGTTCAGGGTTTTTTTTCAGTAGTTTTATTCCTAGTCTTCATGATCTTGCACATGTAAATGGATGGTCCAGACCTACTATCTAATAGAGGTAATTATAAACTATTACTCACTAGCGATATCATCCGTGACAACTAGAAGTTGAACTAATTCGCCCAACTGAGCAATATAAAAGCTTTACTCAAGCTATACCTTCTAATAGAACTGAACTCAAACATCTCCGAAATGTACTTGCATCTTGGGGGCCTAATCATGGATCAAATGTACTTGTATCTGCAGAGATGTGTTACTAGTAAAAATTGATTGCAAATCCCTACAATCACTAGTTTCTATGAACAATCTCAAGAGAAATTGGGAACGATTTGTTACCAGGTAGCTGGATCTAAAGATTGAGAAAACATCAATTGTTGAGAGTTGAGACAGTGGGCTATGTTCAGCGTTAGGGAAGAAGGTGCCGGGAAGAAGCTGCTCCCGTTGGTGAAGCAGCTGCGGTAAATCAACCACCACGCTCCAGCACAGCAGCAGCCCTCCCCGCGCCATTCCGTGTTTAAGTTTGCCGTTGCCGCCGTGCTCCCCGCGCCCTTCCATAACTACGCTGCTGCCGCTTTACCCTTCAGCTACCCTGCTGACGCTGAGCCCTTCCACGCATGTGCTGCAGTGGCCCTCCGCTCCTGCGCTGCCACCACGCGCCGCCTACTTCTCCTGCCGCATGTTGCTCGCTCGCGCTGCAAATGTTGGACCTGTGGCTGTTGAGGTGGGGGATTTAGGCCTTGTTTAGTTGCTAAATTAGGAGTGGCAAAGTTTGCATTTTGCCATAAATGTGCAACTGTATCATTTCGTTTGTATTTGTGAATTATTGTCTAAACATTGACTAATTAGGCTCAAAAGATTCGTCTCGCAAAGTACAACAAAACTGTGCAATTAGATTTTGATTTCGTCTACATTTAGTACTCCATGCATGTACCGTAAGTTTGATGTAATGAGGAATCTTCTTTTTGCATAGTGGTAAAGTTGGGATTTTAGGGGAACTAAACAGGCCTTTAGTGAGGAAGAAAAGGCACGCTCCAGGAGATTTTGCCGCCATCCCGCGGGAAAATCCTGCTCGCGTGCAAGGGATCTGCGGTGCCGCCGACGACTTGCAGCGGGCCGTACAACGCGCAGCTTGAGGGGCGACTCACTTCGAAGCACGTGCCCACGCCGTCAACGAACAAGACGCTGGCAACCTCTTGTTTCTTCATTTGATGATGCTCACGATCGACCTGTCTTGCGGACGTGGTGCTAAAAAGATGACGACCGACTAACCGATGTACGTGCCCTTAGAAGGCTATGATCCGACATCTCCAGCAGGCGTGGTGGACCAAGCTTTTGGCCAAGACTAGGACTAAACTTGAAGGGGCAAAAGCTACCCTATATATATCACATATAGAAGAAGATATATATAGAAGAATAACATAAGTATAACAAGAAATAGTTCAAATTGAGACAATGCATATGAAATTACATGTTAATAATGTCATATAGTTTCTACTGCTCCTTGTTGTGCAAGAGTGAAGAGGGATCAAGTTTGTTCAGTTGTATTTTTGTAGCACTAACTCTTTTGTGTAGAAAAATCAAGTTGGTTCAGCTGAAGCTGAAAATGGAGGGGGTTCATCTTTCATTCAATTGTGTGAACACGAGGGAAATAAGATACTAAAGTCACACTCTCTTCATTTTGCAGTACCAATTGCAAGTCTAGTCTAGTCTGAAATTTCAATGCAAAATAGGATATACATGATTGAACTTTCAATCCAAAAATCTAACAAATGAATTGAATAGAAATAAGAAAGGGTGGGATTATGGAGAAAACAAACACCTTACTCTCTCCGTCCCAAAAAGAATGCAACTCTCGCTTCTCGAGGAGCCAAACAATTTCAAGTTTGACCAAATTTATAAAAAAAATTAACATTCACATCTCCAAATAGATTTAGTATGAAAATATATTACATGATTAATCTATTGATATTTATTTTGTATCATAA
The DNA here is from genome assembly GCF_000263155.2 of Setaria italica. NCBI lineage: Eukaryota > Viridiplantae > Streptophyta > Magnoliopsida > Poales > Poaceae > Setaria > Setaria italica. The sequence goes on along the minus strand of NC_028453.1, from coordinate 2,381,148 downwards.
ATATTAGTACTATTTTGTATAAATTTGATCAAATTTAAAAGTGATTGAATTCTCGAAAAGTGAGAGTTGCATTTTTTTTTGAACGGAGAGAGTACTTGCTTACAATAGGGAGGCCGGCAGCGCGTGCCCGGTGCCTCCTTCCGATCGGCAGCGTTACCGGGGTGCCTGCTTGTTGGCTCCTTCCGGCCAGCGGCGCAGCCGGTGCGTGGAGAGAACTGGAGGAGCGAGGAGCTGAGGAGGAAGCAGCCAGGGGCGAGTTCACGAAGGCTCCGGCTCCGACAGCTGGCGGTGGCGGCGGCACCAGTCGCGTGATGCGCCGTCCGACTCGCGAAGAATCGACGAGGAGGACGAGTGGAACGGCGGTAGTCCCGTAATCAGATTGTTTCTCCCGTGCGGTGGTGGACTTGGCCTCTCTTTTGTTTGAGCCAAAACTGAAGGGAGGTCCTGGAGTTTGTTGGGCCGCGACTAGGGCCACGGCTCGGGTGACCCTAGCCGCAGGTCCGCCTCTGTCCAGCAGAATACGCCACCTGTGCATCATAGAAGAAATGGAAAATATGACCTCATTTGTTCAATATATGCCAACTTCATTGGCATTTTGTTTCTCCAAGATTCTGTGCATTCTATTGTGTGCAACCCAAGATACACACCGCCTATAAAAACACTAAAGAAATTAAGAAACGAGACGACATGAGAAACCCATTTACGGCTTTCTTTTTTCAATTTTCTTTTTTTTTGTGCAATTTCGCAGCAAAACAGATGAGACACTTAAGCATCCGTTTCTAAATTGTGCATTTGCGGAAGAGGGACGGGCCCTTCTGAATCTCTTCCCCTCAGCCCATGATAGGCCCCCTTTTGAAACGCTTGAAAATTCAGACAGCAGCTACATACCTCCATTCTTAATGCAAATCATCGTCTTCACGAGTTGGGCAATCTGGGCATTCAGCCAAGTCTTGCAAGTTGCAAAGCAATTTTGAAGGAGGAGAAAATACCATTTTTTTAATTGAGCCATGACCAGACAACTTTATATAATTTATTTGTTTTATCCTTGATTCCCTCTTCTTTTGTACTATTCATTATAATCGGTAGGGGGCGATCCCTTCAGTTGCTTAAGAAAAAAATCCACCACTATGCCAGTTGCGAGGCAGTCCACGATCAAATACCCTGTTTTCAGCCGGCGGCGCGCGTCCGGCCGCCACCAGGCATAGGCCTCGCCTCCCGGGTGTGCTCTTCTTCCATTCCCCCAGTCGTTTCCAGCTAGTTTTTTTTAACGTAAAGCTGGCAGAGATTGCTGAATTTCTATTAATTAGTAGAGAAGATGTTTAACATGGCCTAGGCCTAAAAAAAACTCTGCACAGTTAAGGCTAAAAAAGACTATTACTCCTCAAAATTGGTGATCGCTCCGAAGTGTTTGGCTCCTGCTAGCACTTAGCATCATGCTTCATCCTTTATCTTTCTGAGTAGTTGGCCGTGCTGAAGAAATGTTCGCTCGAAAACTCTCACGTTGCGCTCCTTGCACAACTCCCAATATACCAAAATTATCAGAGATTGCCATCCCTTTAGAGGAGCTCCGGTCATGGAGCCTACGGCTGACCACCAACCGTTTATGGACGTGATCACATGAAGGCCGTCCAATCACCTCTCGAGGGCATGTGGGCTGCGACCCAGTCGAAAATGTTGTTCCACACAGTCAAGCTATACCAGCATTAGGTGAAAATGTGAAGTATGTTCTCATCTTGGGTATGGCAAAGCATGTACACTTTTTTGGTTCGGCCATCCTCGCTTAATCAGATGATCTGCTGTCCATAGCCGATTCTGGAACACTAGTCATGAAAAGAACTTGCACTTTGGCGGCGCCCAAATGCGCCAGATCAAGTGCGTGTTCCATGGGTAAGATTGTTGATCCAATGAACTGAGCCTTGTAGGCCGATGCTGTCGTGTACTTGCCGTGCTTGGTGAACTTCCAGACGATTGAATGCAGCAAATCAGGGATGAGTTGCACGCCTCAGTCTTTCCCAGAGTTGGTAACTTCCAAAAGTCTTTACCCGTTGCCTATTGTTATTGTGATTGTGGTGGCGGCTGCAAACAGGCAGCGATCTTTCCAGCTAGTCTTCCAACCAGCCTATGGGTGCAGTTCCAGGGACCCTGTGGGATCACGCCCCGGTTAGCTTGATTGGTGACTCTTCGGTTCAGGTCAAGCAGATGAGGACTGGCGCCATGAAGAAACGCTCGAGCAGCTCGTCCTGCGGCGAGAGATCAGGGGATGTATGGAAATGGAACTATGGATGCAAGAGCTCCACCCATCGGACGGACCGCTGCAGCTGGCAGATCTCCGGCACGAACATGGACGCCGACGCCGTTGCCAGTTGTCCATGCGCAGGTGGAAGGCATGCTGCAGAGCGACGATCTGGCCGCCTAGCTACGTCCTGGACGGCATGCTCGTTTCGTGCCTCCTTTCCTCGGATGCCGACAGGTGTGTACGGCTTCTACAGTACCTCGGGGCCGCGTCGGACAAAGCACAAGTCAAAGAAAGTTCCGTTTGCACGCGTCTTCTCGTGAAAAAAATGGTTCCCGTGTTTACAGGTAAGACGTAACGTCGCTGTGTGTGTCATGGCTGAGGAGTACTCAGGTTCACTGCTATAAATACAGGGCATATGGAGCGACGTCCGGCCAGCAACCAGAGCCTCCCGGCGTGGCCCAATGGTTCACCAATCACCACTCTCTCTTCTCCCCGCTCGAGGTTCGACGACATGGACCGGCAACCGGCGCTCACCAAGCTCGGCTTCGCCGTCCTGGGCTGCAACTCTGTGCTCGCCGTCTACAACTCCTGGGGCCACCCGGACTCCGTCGCCTTCGTGCTCGGCGCCGACGCCGCACTCGCGCTGCTCTTCCTCTGCCTCTGTCAGTTCGAGCGGGACCGAGGCGGCGCCGGCGCCCGCGGGAGAAGGGTGATCAAGGCCGCCGTGTGGGCTCTCACGACGCTGCTCACGCTAATGTTCGCGTCCAGGGTCGCGCCGCTGATGCCGCCGGTCGTGGCAGCGGCGGTGTGGACGATGGCGGTGGCGACTGCGACAGCCGGCTTCTGGGCTTTTTTTCTTAATTAAATCCCTGAGGAGGAGTCGCCATCTGAGAGAAGATCAGGTGCTCCGAATGTATCTGGTGCTCCCGATGGATGCGAGCCGTCGGATGCATCGTGGACGCACCAGATGCACCCACGGCTGGTGATGATGTTGGACGGCGGGCACAATTC